>NW_010575155.1:0-1527 GCF_000687285.1 Phaethon lepturus
ATAGTACTGCTAAGGGATTAGCCTTAATAGGTAGTGGTGGTAGTGAAATGTGGTAAGTCCCCCACATTTCAGTAAGTTGTTGGTTATTACCATGGTTATTACCTAGGTATTTAATTAAGGGTTGATATTCTCAAGTGGGAAACCTATTTGAAGATGATAAAGACTGCACCTTGTCAAGTAAATAAAAATGCAAATCACCCCCTTTTCCTGTAGTCATCCAGAAACTATCTCTCTCATTAATGACATAAATTAAACAACTGAAACATATCTCTCATACAGGGAAAAGCAGCAAACCACATTGATTTTTTCATATATCAGACCCAGTTCTAGACTTTTTAAATGTCTGACATCAGATCACAAGAACAAACTGTGAATGCAAACAAAAGTTAACAAATGCAAAGAGACTGTAATACTGTGCATCATGCATTTATTCTTTCTTGTTGCCAGTATAACCAAACTAGATATTTGTTCAGACAGATTTTTTTTTAGTGGGTTTTAATTTTGAATTTATGGAAGGGAAGAGACCTATACTATAGCTGGCAAGTTAGCTATAGAGAGTCAAAGCAAAATCTATCTTTCCCAGTGTCCTTGGGGGAGCAGATACTTACAGAGGAAGGGTAAGAACAAAAGAAGAATTAGAACAAAGACCCTGTCACCCTTGGCTCCCCAGACCCTCTGCTCCCTGAACTTGGGCTTTGCCTCATCCCACTTGAACAGTCCTATCTGAACATATCCTGTGCCACTACAGGTCTAGGTCTTCACTCCACTGGAAGCTTCACTGAGCTTAGTGGGATGGTCATAAGGACTTGCCCTTGTGCGGTGCAGGGCAGATCCTCTTTCTCTGGGTGAACAGGAAAGCAGGGAAAGTATTGGATGCTCCCATGACAAAAATCTGCTAAGCAGAGTATGCTGTGATTACCTGTGTTCTTGATCTAGCTCCATAACACTGCATCTCAACTTCTTCTGAAGGCAAATGGCTTTTTCTCTACTTTGGAAATACACTTAGACCTTCAGAATTTACCCTAATTATCCTTTAATATATTTTGGCCTTGGAGGAGAAAAAGCAAGTTAGGATTAAATGGATATGATGCATTAAGAGTTCACAAATTGATTCTCTTGTGCATGTTATATAACTTCTATTAATCACAATTAAATACAAATCTAAAAGCTTAGGTTCCCATTAGCTTATATTTTTGATCATTGGCTCAATCAGGCAAGAAATATTAATCTGCAGATTTCAAGAACTGAAAATAACATATCCTTAAAAGCAGCTCCATATCAAAAAATACATACTCAAAGAGTTACTGTTGAATATTTATTACAAGTAATACATTGGTACAAATATTTTTGATTCGTTCACAGTTTAGAGTTTCACTTTGATTCTGATCTTTTTCAATAACTGTATTTTTAGAATTGAAAAAGGTCTACAGGAGGTTTTGAAACAAAAGTTTTGAAAAGGTCCAAAAAAACCCTTTTTTTATTTTAGAATTGTCAGCTTCTACTTCAGAACAAGTCTATGTTCACTTC
>NW_010575156.1:0-1513 GCF_000687285.1 Phaethon lepturus
TCTTTGGAGCATGAACAGCTGAGCCCTGGGGCTATGAATTCAAAGATATCAGAAAAAACATATGTTTTCTAATCTTGTACAACCCTTACTAATAAAGCAGATATTAGTGTTTTAGTGACAATGAAAAAGGAATACTGAAAAACATTAGGTATTTGTTTTGTATCTTAGCATGGTGATTTGACATTGTGCAAAGAGAATACCTCACTTTTAATATAAGGATTAACAATAACAAGGATTCAAAAGAAATTAATGTAAAAAGTACTCATTCTGTTAGTCTTGTTCTTTTGTGTTCTGGATACTGGTTTTGTGCCAAAGCCTTCCTTGGAAATGCTTTCTCTTTTTCTGCTGGTTCTGGTGTTGCATGGAAACACACCATCCAGGTAAGCTTTACTTTCCTCCACACTTAAAAATCTATTTCAGGTGTGTTTGGAGAAATATAAGAAACGTTACCCTGTCAACATACTGACTCATCTTCTTTGTATCAGATTTCCATGTCCTAGTATTTCCTTATGAAAACTTTGAAGGAATTATTTTGAAAGTGTTTGTGCACATGAACATTTTGGAAATGTAAATCTAATGTGGCAGGTTTGCATGAAACTGGCAAAAAAAGTATCAAGGTTTACATTTGCATGGTGATACTACTGTACTGTGAATATAGATTGATCCTTTGCAGCTTTTCTCTGCTGTGAAGCATAGATAAGAATTCCACAGCCACTGCTGTAATTTCCCTGTAAGAAATCCTCATGCAGCAACTTGGTAATGTAAGCCCTGTGTTTCTGCATGACTTTTGTCCTTCAGCACATGATCTGATAAATTTTTCCTAGCATATATAAATAGAACAAGTTATAGATAGAGATTTTAATTTTTATTACTGTTTTCACATTTGACTGAATACTACATACTAGTGTTGACTTCTGCAGCTTGATTATCTGCTCTATATATACAAATAAAACATTTTTCTTATTTTTAATTCATAGAGATGGACCAAACGTGATGTGCTAATAATGATGTAGTAAATTTGCTTACCACATTTATACCACAGTTATGTTGCTTCATAGTTGGATGCATATGTACTCACAATATGAATGTAAAGAAGGAAAAAATGCTGTAAGTCATTATTATGAGATTTGTCTAGTTTTATATTCATATTATATATTTCAGTATGGTCTTCTTACTATAATTCTGTAAGCTACTTAAATATTTCAAAACTTACATATACCCCTTTGAGGATTAAAGCTCAGGTCTGTTTCTCTTTCTTCTTGGGGAAAGCTAATCTGGTTAACTATGCAAGCACATTTATTGTGTTTAATTTTCTTAATTTTCTTAACTTCATAAGTTGAAATGTATCAGATTTTCCTAGTGTGTTATGGTGATCCTTCAGCTGCAATTGGATTTTAAAGTATTTAAGTTAAGTTCTGTGTATGTGCATTTAGATTAGCAATATTTATTCAAATACTTTGTTTCAAATTTCTATTCAGTAATGGTTAGATGTTTCTTGCCATAAGCATATATA
>NW_010575157.1:0-1523 GCF_000687285.1 Phaethon lepturus
GCCCACTAAACCATGTCCCAAAGTGTCATGTTCTTTGAACATGGATCATTTCAAAACAGTGTACTGGAGGCGGATTTTCTGAGTTCTTGATGAATGATTGAAGATGGTTGATTTTGTTGTTACATTGTTTTATTTTGAGAAGATTTTTCAGATGTTAATATAAATGAGAAGGTCATAAACAGTTGAATAATTTTTTATAAAAGCTTCAGACTTCGGTTTCGTGGACTGCTCTTCTCCAGTTTTTGATGAAACCTCAGAAATGATCCTGAATTTTTTTAGTAATCTTAATGCACTTCCATGAACTTAGCCTGGTGTGCTAATACCAGGTCGTCTGATCAAGAGGACATACATCTGTTGGACCGCTACAAAACAAACCAGTGATCAGTCTGATCAAATGTAGACCTTTTTTATCGGCCTTTGGTTTTTACTTACCAGGGACAAGGTGTAGGCAGACATCTTACGATTAAAAAAAAAATAAAAAGATTGGAAAAAGCACAGAAATTGAGGACACAAACTGGAACTTGGGAAGTGCATGTGTGACAGTGTGTATGAATTAGAAAATTTGAAAAAACTGCTTCTACTGCCGTGCATTTAACATACTCGAGTACCTGTGAGTGCTTTAGTTCTTGCTGAGATTTGCCAAAGACAGACACAGTTTGGGCTGCTTTTCAAGATGACACCTGTGTCTGCTCCTCGGTCAGCCCTCACCTCTAAATTCTCGTCTCTAAATACTTCCAGAATGTAACTGAACACGCTGGTGCATATATGGAGTTTTCAGCACCTTGGCAGGACTCACGTTTGCAAAACAGAGAAGAGGTGGCACTTTTTTTTTAAAGGTTCTGAGACTTGCTTTTGCAGATAGAAGAGTGGGGAAGGGAAATGTCGAAAATATCGATAGGAACACAAAGTGGCATTTTTGATGTGCCGCGGACTCATTTCACCCCCTTCCAAAAGGACGGCGTGCTCCGCAGTGTGATCTCAGCAGGGCGCTGGCAGGTTGATATTTAAGAGTCTCTCTTGCCACTGGAGAGAAGTGCCAGCATTGGCCTGTGGCTGATGTGTTTTTAAGTGAAAGCATCTCTTTGAGCCCCTCAAGTTTGATCTTGGTGATTTATCGCTGGATGAATAAATGCAAAAGGCAGCTGGTGCTTTGCCATGCCTTTGGAGCCCAGATTTCCACCCAGACAAGTGGCTGGTGAGCGATGAATAAGAAATTTGGTAAATGGAAAGACCGCTGATCCTAGCGGCTCTTGCTCTCCCTCACGGCTCTGATTTGGACCTGGCTGCTCCCCTCCCACCTTGGCGTACTGGTTTCGAACTCCGTGATTGCTTTGAAAGATTTATCTGAACCTCCAACTTCAAAAGCCTTGCCTTTATTCCCTTGGCTGCTTTGTGCTGTATATTTTTTAAGAGTTACGTGGGGAGAATTGCCTTTACTAGCACACCACTGCCAAGCGTCCTGTTTCCAGGTGACGTGGTATCTCCCGCGCTCTGCTTAATTCACTGAAAAAGTTTTCCTTGGC
>NW_010575158.1:0-1535 GCF_000687285.1 Phaethon lepturus
AGTGCGGGGGGCATCGTTAGCAGCCCACGGCCCAGCCGTCCCTCGTCCCGCGGCTGCCAAAACCAGCAAGCCGGGCAAGAGCCCGTGGGTGGGAAACGTGGAAGGGCAGCAATGCCGAAAGCCCACCCGCAGAGAGACGTAGCTTTCCTCCTTTAATAATACTCAATAAAGTACTCCTCCTTTTTGCAGCAGAGGCTGCGTGTTGCATAGTGCAATTAAGCGTGTTCCTGTATGTATATGTTCAATACATTTTAACCTGCTGCCGGGGACGGGCAGCGAGCATCGCCTGCAGGAGGCAGGTGCAAGGTCCAGCTTTGGCTCCAACCGATTTTTACCATTTTCACCAAGGAAGGAGTAGAGAGACCCAGGAGCAGATGTGTAGAGAGCAGCCGACTTTCTGCTAGATACTTGGGCACCCGGGGGGATTCAGACACTTCATGAATCAGGCAGGAAAAGAGTTTGGGTTCTGGGGCCGCACATTTTTGACTGACAGCCTCCCGAGGTCATCCTCTGAGCTGCCCTGCCTGGAGCAGAAGACAAAGCATCTCCCAGCCTCACGGGGCTGCTGGAGACCTCCTGGTCAAAGACCCCAAGTGTTTTGACAGCCCATGGTAACGGAGATATGCACAAAGCCCAAGAAGAGAGACATCAGCCACATTTTCTAAAGTACAGCAACTCTACTGGTGAGAAATGAGTCATTCTCTCCAGAATATAAAGGTTTGACCAAATTAAAAAAAAAAAAATCACCACCTATATATCATTGTCTTTCTTTGAAGGCTACTCGTTGCTATGCTTCGGGAAAACCTCACGTCACACAGCATTTTTCCATTACCTTCCTCCAATTCCTGGCCATCGGTTCCCATGTCCTGGATATCAGCTGATCCCTGCTGTAGTGGCTCACTGTTTTCCTCTCGCTTTTCTTTAGGAAATATAAAGCACAAGAAATGGATTGATGGACTGGTTAGTTAATTAGATAATTAAATTTTTATGGTTGTAGACTGGCAGGAGATTTTCAGAGCGGATTAAAAAATGGCTTGTTTCTTTAGTCACATATTTTCATCTCATCCTCTGTAACTGCTAACTCAAATGTGTCCCTAAGTCCGAGTTACTCTGAGCCATTGTTACAGCTACTACAGGGTAGGAGTTTTAACTAACACACATAGTACATCCCGTTATTCACAAGCCTATAAATAAAACAGAGCTTTTGTTTCCAAACACTTAAAGAAAGGCAGCCCTTGTACTTTACCTTCGCATTGCTTCTCTCCATAAAAAGCCCCATGTACTACGTCCTCTGCCAACGAATTTCCATTTTCCTCCTGGTTTTCTTCCGCAGGTGGAGCGGCAGGGTCCATTTCTGCATTCGTGTGAGGAACCGTCCCGACAGATTTTGCGATTTCGTCGACGACACCGATGACCTGGAGCGGACCCTTCTCCAGGGGTACGCTCCCGTTGCACTCGGGCATGCCGGATGCCGCCGGGACTTCTGTCATGCTTCGGGCCGGGCCGTGCCCACCGCCTGGGGCCGTGCGCCGCCG
>NW_010575159.1:0-1530 GCF_000687285.1 Phaethon lepturus
TTAGGTTTACAGTTGGACTCAATAATCTTAAAGGTCCTTTCCTAATCTAAATGATTCTGTATGATTCTATGTAAAAGCATAATCCATAAAGAAATGGTTAAAATTTTGGCAGTTGGAGCAATCAGACAGAAATACGGTTTGTAATTTAGAGAGACCAGTTTGAAAGAGAAAGTGGGACACATGTATGTTAGTGTTTTGCATTTCTTGATTCTCCAATCATTAATTTAAAATTACTTCTTCCTGCTAACTTTTGCTCAAAGCTTGAATTGAGGAACATTCTGAAGATCACCTTAAAGCATCTGGTTCTAAAATATACTAAGCCCTTTCTGTAAAGGTAACCTTACTAACAATGATATGGTGCTATGTGGTTAGTCTTAGTAAACTGAATGGAGGGAGAAGTGTATTGAGAAAACACTTTCTCGTTTTAGGGGGGTCTGCTGTTGTAGATCACCTTAGGAAAATGGGTAATGAAACAGTTACTAGCATTGCAGATTGTATAATTAGTTTATCTCTCTTGATATTTTCTTCTGTTACTGGTTGCATCATTATTAGAATATTTGTTCCATCACCAGTTTCAGAAATTACAGCTTGGTGTGTCAATAAGCCATGCAAGCCAAATACGTACTTTTTTTTTTCCTGTTCAAGGAGACAGCTTCCAGAGAAATTTTCCTGTTAATTGTTTGTCATCCTTGACAGATACGTGCAGTGCAGAGTCGTAGACTGGAGAGGTATCAGTCTTCAAAAAAAATAGCACAGACATGCAACTAGGAGAGAGGAGGAATATGCAGGCATTTATAAAACAGTAAAACCCAAAGCCTATGTTGTTTTCTTTTTTTAACTCATTATGCTCACTTTAACTATAGTAAATGCATTTTAATCTCAGAGGGTTGGGGGTTTGGTTTTGGTTTGGTTTTCACCCACCCCAGTCCTTCCTGGCTGATTCTGTAGGTATTTTTCTGAAGTCTCATTGGCCTACACCATGTCTTTCATGTAGACATTGCTGTTAACTATATGTTGTGTTACTGTAATTTTGTTTTTTCTCCTGAAAGCATAATTAGGCAATGGGTCATAGAAAATACATACGTGTATACATTCAGTATATATACTGAACGTGTATCAGTGACTGGATACATGCAATGGTGTGGTTAAGCAAAAATGTGATTAGTGCAGACTAATGACCCATACAAGCCTTTTGATTTTAAGGGGGGGGAAGGGGGAAATCTTCCATTTGTGTCAAACTTGAAACTTCTAATACGCATAACTGTTTTTAACTGCAAAATGGAATCAAGTTGCAACCTATACACTCTAGATGTCTGACAGCTGTTTTAAAACCGGATTGTCTTTTCAGATGGTTGAGGGATAAGCTTGTTCTTTATTAAGCAAAATACAGAATAAATCTGTCCAAAGAAACAAATAAGCTAATGGTGTCAAAATCATTCTGGTCAGCAGACAAGAGATAAAAATTGGCGTATGAAATCAGGATGAATCCATATAGGCACGTGTATTGGGTTTGCGTGGCCAGGTTTTGGT
>NW_010575160.1:0-1521 GCF_000687285.1 Phaethon lepturus
GTAGCCCCCCTGCTACCAAAACCTGGCCACATAAACCCAAGAGGGTGGGCTGTGTCTCCTCAGTGCTGTGTGTTACAGAAGATGGGTGGAGAACCTGATGCTTGGGCTGGAAAGTGGGTAACTCGTGCCAGCCCCCCCTTCCAGTGGGAGAGAGTGTCCTCCGCGCTCCCCAGTCCGCTGTTTGTCTTTACCCAACCAGCTTTTCACCAGCTGTAGAAAACTCTAGTGTGTTTGATCAGCAGAGCTTTTGACCCTGGTCTTCATGCCAGGGTTTGATGCAGCCTTTTTGGCCTCTGTTGAAGGTTTGGAGAGGATGTTAATTTCCAGACTTTATCTCTTCTGGGAAGCCAATATTAAGGAGCGGGGGGAAAGGCAGGAATGGTTTGCTGTAGCCTGTGTGGCTGCTGAGGAGATGCCCGAACCGTGTCGTGCCTTTTCGTGCTCGGGTATCATTCATTGCTGTAGACTAGAAGAGAAGCGACAAATTCACGGATAGCTGATGGCAATTCATCATCTGTCTGAGTGAAGGGAGGGTGTGGAGCTGGTGCTGTAATGGGAAACACGGCTTGAAGTTCCAGCTGTGGGAGCTTGGAAGTACGTGGTTGAAGGAGCAAAGAGTTATGGCACGGGGAGATGGTGGTACACACGTTCACCGTGGACATCTCCCACTGAGCTTGAACGCTTGTCAGCTCTCCTCTGCTCACCAGTATAGTGTCCATACTGCCTTTGCCTAATGCTGCTGTGTCTGTTGAGCAGCATGAGGATAGGTGAGCGACCTGTAACTACTGCTGCAGCCTCTTGTTTGAGCAGCGGCTGCCCTATGTAGTGTTGAATTCATATGGAAGCATTGGGGTGGCCCTTGTGAGATGGTCTTAAGACTCTTCAGCACCCAGTGATGTAGCTTTGGACGTCTGTCCTTCACCAGCAGAGTCACTGTGTAAGCAGCAGAGACATCCCACCTGGGTGGCCTACCTCCATCACAAACCAGCAGCCCTAAAGTATGATCCTTTCCCATGTGTTACCCCATGCTCTGCTCCTAAAGAAGTCTGAGATACCGTACAACCTTGGGCAGATGGTGTCCACCCGCTCAGATACCACGCTGTAAATTTTGTTGCAATAAATTTTGTCGCACACAACCCATCTGCTTGATTTCCCAGGCCTCGCTGCATATGGATCATCCCAAAGCCCAAATCTCCAATAAAACAGCCCAGTTGCCCCTGAAAGGTGCGAAAAAGCGGGTGAGAGGGATAGATGTACACCCGGATGTTTTGTCTCGTCCTTCTTAATTTCTTCCATTCGTAGCTTGGGTTTTTGTTGTTTGTTCCCCCCCTCCATCTTTCTCCATCCATGGTCTCACAACTCCATTTACGCAGGGATTTTTACGGCTGCGGATGAGCTATTTCTTCTCGGCTGCCCCTGAAGTGACGAATACTTCGAGGGGGAATATTTTTATTATTATTAATGATAAAATTATTAATAATAATTATAATTATTGTTATATCCGAGCTTTTATCGCTCAAG
>NW_010575161.1:0-1527 GCF_000687285.1 Phaethon lepturus
AACAAAAAGAACTAAACACTGACAGTTCTTAGGCAGGCATGAGTTGACAGTACTAGGGGTTGAGCTTGTGAACAGAGAGACCTGAAAGTATATAAAAAATTCAACTATTTCCACTGAATTGTAGCAAACAACTGTGCAAGTAAAAAAATAACTCTCTACTGCCTAATTTAAGTGATACTTTTTAACTTTTCCTTCAACGTAAATGGGGGAAAAAACCCACAAGGCAATAGAGATTCTAAAAGCACTTTAATTAACCCTTAAAGTAATTCAAAATGCAAAGATCTTGGGCACATCTGCTGATCCCTTTCATCCCCATTATTTTGGAGATGAGAACTTCAAGTTCACTGGGAGAGCAGTTCACAGGTTTCTTGCAAGAAAAGTAGGGGTGGAGTGTGAAAGGGCAATTAATAAATAGTATTTTAGGAGGAGCCTCATAAAAGGCCTCTTTTAACTCCTGTTTGCTCCCTATTTAGGTTTATCATTCTTAGAATTACTGACCAAATTATGAGGGTGGTTACCACAGTGTTTAGATGTTTTGGATTTGAGAAGAGAAGCTTTCTAACAAAGTTAGTCATCCACATTCACATGAAAATAAGAAATAGCATGAGCAATACTAGAAAAAGAGGGTACATAGCCATAAAACCTTAAAAGGCAGAACGCAACACTTTTATTAGCAAAGAAGCTGGCTGCAGAAGAAAATAAATAAAAAGAAGTAATTTTTTGTGTTTTTTCTACTTTCCCCCTAACGACAATAAAAACATGATAGCAAAATCCCTGCCATCACCCTTGAAGGCCAAAGTCTGCTTCCTCAGGAGGGCTGAGGGCACCAAGCTTTGTGCCGTTAGCACACAACTGAGTAACAAGATGAGGGTTTGAGAAACAGTCCATGGTTCTCAGCACCCTCAAGGAAAAGAATCATAACAGGACCCAGGCAGATGTGATTGGTCTCGTGAGTCACAAAATTCCTTCCCACAGCACACTGCCAGTTAGGATTATATTTCCTGTTAAACTCCTGCAGAAGAGACCACTAAGAATTCAGTATTAATATTCAAATGCTATCTTTGGAGAGTGGAGGAAAGGACTTAATTAGAAGAAATTGTGATAGACAAGAGAAAGAGCTGAAAAAGTACATATAAGGGGTAGAGAAAGGAACATAAGAACACCAGTCTGCAAAGAAAGTCTGACTGGATTATCTAGCATCCACAGAACTTGCTTCTCTAGAACTACTTACCCACCAACATATTTCCTTGATATCTGAAGTCCATATAGGAAGATAATTATGAGCAAACACTTATCCTCTTTATATGGGCTGCAATGTCACGGTCAATGTTGCATTCCTCCAGAGACGGAGTGGCATGTTCCACAGCGCCTTGCTGCATCTCTTCAGACATGTCTGTACCCTTTATCACAGCTGCCTGATCACCCATGGTTACCTGTGATAAACAAAGAAAAACATTCAAAGCTGCTGGAGTATCAACCTGACAGGCGGTTGCATGGGTACCATCATTCACAGCCAGTTCTCTGGGC
>NW_010575162.1:0-1503 GCF_000687285.1 Phaethon lepturus
CACTTGGCCTTATTGAACCTCATACAGTTAAGATTGGAGTGTTGAGCCAGTGAGGACCTTGGAATCCACAGAGAGAAATTCTCAGGTAAAAGAAAGTTCATCTGCAGATAATATATCACAACCATAAATCAGAGTGTGACTAACTTTCTTGTTAGGCAAATCCCAGTTTATGTATAGATCTGACATTATGCTATTTGCCTTTCATAGTTGAGTGACTTTAACACTCCGCATTTTTTTTAGATAAAATTGGAAGCCATTGCATTTAGTAGCATTTTCAAATGGTCACATTGGATTATACTTCTTGTACTTATGGCAGAAAGCTGAATCAGGAAAAATCTGTTCTCAGTTGGCTTGCTGAGCTTGCTGGTAAAAACAGTAGAGTTAAAGGGACAGACTATACATTGTTACTGGAATGGAAGGATGAATTTATGTTTAGTACTGTAGAAAAAATGTATGTCCTTCTCTGTTGTCTTGCATGCTGTAGTATCTTTGCTTTTGAAATAAAAACATAAAAGTACAGTAACAAGGTAATTGGACGCCTCCAGAAGTGCTTTGCTTTTTACTTTGTGCATTTGATACTTTCCCCTCTTACCATTGATTTAATGTTTGAGTAAAAGTGGAAGGAGCAAGCTGCTCTTTAGTACCTGATATTTGGTGGTAAGTTGTACTAAAAAGGAAGATGCTGTCTTTGAAAATAAAGTATAATTAGGAAAATTCTCTGTGCTCACTGAGTATTTTTAATGTGGTTTTCCAATCGTTTTTCCAGATAAATCAAAAGGCACGGATGCTGCTGTAAATTCAGCAACTGCCCAAGAGCTTTTACAGTATCTTGAATCTCGCACCATCTCTTCCTCAGATGTGACTCTTCTGCATCAGCTGAAATCCCTTGTATTGCTACAGGATATTGAGAGATTGAAGGATGCTTTGAAACAATTCCAAGAACAATCCATGATGCCTCCTGGTAGGTACTATTCACTCATGTTCATTCACTGATGTTCTTTTTTGTGTGGATTAAAGTTCAGATTCGTCACAGGTTTTTTTATTAGGAAGCTGTAAATAATTATATAGTGGTAAATATATAAAGATTTGAAAGCATAATTCCCACCAAAAATACAGTGATTTTCCTTGTTTCTTGTCTGGTTATGAAACTTCTCACACTTTGCAGCAACTGTTGAGAACAAGATGATCCAGGTTCTTAAAACAACATTTTTTAAATCTTAACTGTTTTAAGGCTTAATCATGCTTAAAGCGTATTTCTAACACATTCTCTTTGTTGACTTCTTAAATCACAGGAATTAACTTGTTTATCTTGAAGATTTCACTCATCCAGTTAAGGATTAATTTTACATGCATAAGAATCAATGAAGCCCATTATTTTGTTTCTTCTCGGTCACCTATGTGGCTTATTCAACACATAGATTTTGCATGCAGAAGTTTGATTTACAACTTTGCTTTTGTTTAAATATAAACATCAAGCAGTGTTCCCCAGGGCTCGGTTCTGGG
>NW_010575163.1:0-1535 GCF_000687285.1 Phaethon lepturus
GGAAAAGCAAATGCCTGTCCTGCGTGACTTTCCGGGGGGACCCACCCGCGGGTGGCAACAGCCAACCGCTCACGCCGCCTTCCAGAGCTGGCTGCCGGGTCCGGGCGCACGTATGTCCCTGGGCGAAACGTATAGAAATAGGCGTGCGTGTATACGGGAGATAGATACACACATATATATATATATATGGGATTTGATTTATGTATAATAGCACGTATAAAGCTTTTCAAGGTGGCTACAATGTAAAAAGTAATGACTTTATTACCCCCGAAAGGTTCCGTGGTTCGCAGTTAATTCAGTCCTCTGAATTACAATTCATTACGCAGTTGTGTGCGCTCTGCAGCCAGCCTTGCATCAGAATACCTATCCGTGGCTATTCCCGAGAAATAACAGGCAACATTTCATTGATTTTCTTTAAAAAAAAAAAGAAAAATCATAGCAAATTAAGCACTTAGTTACAACTAAATCTGTTTTATTATCGTACCGCGTTTGAGATTCCAGAGGCGACTTCCCAGACCGCATCTTAAAACCTACAGTCAGGAGCTAATTTTACTGATGCTTTCATGAATGGCAGAGAGGATGTTCCTACCATTAGCATGCCCTTAATTCCAGCACCGTAAAATGCCTCGAATTAAATGGAAGCTCGCTGCCTTAAAAACAATATTTCATCCTGGCTAGATAATTATTAATATTAGCGTTTGATCGCGATAGTGCTGTGCTCCCCCCCACACACACCCCCAGCACTTCGCATTGTCATGTGATGGGAGGGAGATAACAAACCTCAAGAAAGAAAAGGAGTGAGAAGACATTTCTAGCACGGCGTAGCCGCAGATTAATAATGCAGGTGGGTTTGTATTTTATTGTATTTTTAGGGGAAGGGAACGAGGCTGTTTAACGAGCAGTCGTGGACACAAAGTAACTATATTTACAGTCCTTGATGTGGCTCTCGGTGGGTAATAAATTATGACAATATTAAAATTATTTTCTGGCAGCCCAGTTAACAGCGTTGGGGACCGTAAAGCCCTTACTGATTCCATTTATGCCTTGTAATTACGGTCCACGGGCTCTCTCTAAACCCTTTGGTGTATATTGTGTGTAAACTTTTAGCTAATAGACCTTTTTTGAATGGAGGGACTTTTCTCGGTACTTCCTGCAGTATATATTCTGTCTCTGATCTCTGTATTTAATGGCCAAGTCCTGGTTTATGCTTTATAATGTGTTGACAAGTTTTCTAACAGACTTTCTGAAATAATGCACATATATTCACGTCGGTTAGAAACTCCACAGTATTTTTAGAGTCGAGTAGATCTATATCCTAATGCACTGAGAGGGAGTGTAAATCATAGAGGATTTCATAGCCCTTTCAGTAGTTTTCTGTATGAAGTATGAGCAGCGTGGCCTCCAGACGTAACCTTTTAGAAAAAAAGACAGTGCTTTTATTTTATGGTGTAAAGTGCTTTTAGCTTCAGGGCTCTGAACGTGAACGTGGTCAACAAACAGCTTCTTGCGAGGGAGTTTGCTACAGCCTCAGCCCC
>NW_010575164.1:0-1539 GCF_000687285.1 Phaethon lepturus
CGGGGCAGCCATCGCCCGCGCGCAGGGATGCTGCCAGTCGATGCTCATTAGCAGGGAGATTGTTATTGCCCTCTCCTTCGACGCCAAATTCTTGCCCAAACAATCCAGTTATATTTAAATTGCTTTAAAACCATTAGAGATAATCAATTCGCATTAAAGATCTGCAATTCTCTGCAATCAATTTACTTGTCTGTCTGCAAAGTTTTCCTGGTTTGAGGAAGTTCCCCGGAGCCGGTGGGTGGTTTATGGGGTGAAATAGGTTGGTGTCGTTTGCCCCGGTGCCCTGGTGAGGGGCTCCTCACCCGCTGGCTGAGCCCCAGGGAGCTGCCAGAGGATGGGCGAGGGGTGACAGCAATCACTGCTGCTTGGCCAAAAGGGGAGGGGGGGAAAAAGGGGAGAAAAACAGGAGCAGATGGAAGTCTAAGGAGAAGCTGTTGGTCTATGTATGTTTGCGAGAGAAAAGAGAAGTGATTTATCCTTCCAGCAGGTAGGGATATGAGGGGAAAAAAACCCTCAAATTGATCAAAAAATGAAATATTCATAGGACATTATTCATTAAGATTCATCTTGCCAAGTGGGTGAAATGAGGCAAGGGAAGAAATTAGCTTGCTTGAGAGTGTCAAAGTGATTATGTGATTAAATTGCAATTTATAATTTCTCCTTCAAAAATGTTACTCCTTGATTTGTGTTTCTGCCCCCTCTCTATTTTTCTTGAAGTGTCCCATTACACGTGTATGATCAATAAATGCATCAGGCTTGTCTTAAAGAAAACCCTGCAGACATCTTCTTCCCGTGCTTGTGTGGGGCCGGCAGACCCGTGTCCCTAACACACGTCCTTTGCCAGCTTTTCCCGGGATTTATTCTTCCTAGAGGCTACTTGCACGTCTGGTGACCAGCCTCCCCACACTCCCCACAGACCCACGGCTTCATTCACCCGTTTCACACGCTCAGCTCTGCATGAGCCCTCGGCTTCTCAGACTGTTGAACAGTGTAATCCGCCGGATACGTGAGGAGATCTGGTGCAGAAAACCAGTGTTTTGGTGCTTGCTTCTCCGATCCCCCCGATGCCGGGGGGGCTGCGGCTCAGCCCCTTCCACGCACACACGCCTCGCTCGGCAGCACGGTCCAGACATGCTCAGCGCAGGCAGCCGAAGCAGGGAAAAACGCGCTCCAATATTTCATTCTCATTTAAAAAGCTCAGCCTGTCGTCGTCGTTGTTGTGCCTTACCTAGAAAGGGGAGCTATTCCTTTTTAGCTGCCCGATAAAGATTTAGTGGCATATGTTGGCTGTTTGAAAAAATACAATATTAATTCATGGCTTGTTTATGAACGGCACAAGGCTTGCACAGGTTAATTAGTTGAGGCAGGCTTTTCTTCAAGTGAGTGAGCAGGCGTGGGGTTTATAGCTCTGTCACCCAGTTTATTTGTTCACTTTCTGTTTTATTTGGAAATACGCTTATACAACAATAAATAAAATCAACCATGACGAGGCTTATGTCTGCAGCAAATATTAAGCCCCGCCAAGGCAGCGATGCGCAG
>NW_010575165.1:0-1522 GCF_000687285.1 Phaethon lepturus
GCCTGGCCCCTTCCCCATCCCAGACCGCACTCTGTAGACATAGCTGGTCGGCATCATCCACCTTTCAGCTGCTTCTGTTTGAGGCCACAAAAAGGAAAAGAGGAAAAGAGCTTATTGCAACCCCCTACCAGCTGCACACTGCCTCCTGCCTCAAGGACTGACATAATTTGGCACAGCACTCACCAAAACCGTGCTGTCTGTACACACACATGTTTAATACCTCACCAAGTGATCCTGGTTTAAGCAGGGCTCACCTGCTGCCCTCTGACATCTTGTTACATATACCTCTTCCTCTCTGATGGCACGTTTCTGTTTGCAATCAGGGAATGTGACTCTTCCAGGAGGGCACATCCCAGGTACATGGAGATTTCTAGTGGCAATATGCCCTCGCTGGTTGGATGCAAGAAGGCGGAGTATTTTTTAGCTCTCTGGAAAGAGACTGGCTGGGAAGTGGTGACAGGGAAATTATCTTCTAAAGTACCCACCCTGTACCTGGAGCAGATGACACAGGGGCATCGGAAAAGCCCTGTAAACAACCAGTTGAGCTTTAGCCATGAGCCATTTCAACCTGCTTTGAATACAGGCTCTATCGCCTTCCAGCTGGGGCTGGAAAACATCAGGTCTGCTCTGCCTGCAGGGTTTTGTGAATTTGCATGTTCTGAACTATTGCCAGGAGTAACTGGTGCTGGAGAGATCAATGCTGGGCCCTGTGCAGAGCATCAGTGAGGCAGCGACTTATCTGTGGAGGAGGGAAGCTGGGGAAATTTCCTCTCACTCTAAACTGTTTCTTGGCTCTTTACATTAGTTATCAGCCCTTGGGAATATATTTTCCTCTCTCCATACTTTTCTGTGGTCTGCATTATCATTTGCTAAATATTAGCACGTGCTATTTATCATGAGGTCTGCAACCCTTGTACACTCCAGGGAGTTTGAGACTAAGTCACAGCAATAAATTTTCTGACATTCTATGGGCTTTATAGCTCTAAGAGGCACACAGCTGAAATTATTATCTCAGAGCCTTCAACCCCTAATCTCACAATGAAACTTTAGTCACCAAAGGCAAGGAGGATGCACACAAATGCAGGTTGTTTATACTCACAGTGGATTCAGACTCAGGCTCCAAGTCTGCTTACTAATAATGATGATTACTTTGGCTCCACTGGTTTTATAACATGTTTGAAAGGCTCAGGGAAGCCACATTATCTGCAGCTCCCTTTCAACAGCATGTTTGGATCATAAGAGCTGCTAGGCAAGCAAAGGATCAAGGTGTGGTTGTGGGCTGGGAATCAGTTATAATAATATCATACTGATCAAAATTAACAACACAGTCTACAATTACTGCTGTCCCTCTGTGTTTATTGTAGAACAGAATCATCTCAGACCTGACTCAAAACCTGTTGGCTTCACTGAAAGATTGTGCAGCAGGTCCTAGGACCCACTTGGACAGGTGAGAGAGCTGGCATAGCTTTTAAGAATGCTTTCCACAGAGCTCAAGAGCTCTCAAACCCCAGGTGTAAGAAAT
>NW_010575166.1:0-1477 GCF_000687285.1 Phaethon lepturus
AATCAGGGTGGGAATTAACTTATTTTTCTGCGTCCAGTCATGCTCATACTGTTGCCTCTGGACTCTTGGGATGGAGGGAGGGGTCCACAAAAGACAAATATGAAAAATACGCCTGCTGTTAGGTGACTTAAAAACCTAGTAATAGTTTTTTTCCAAAGGGTTTGAATGTCCACTGGGAAACCTCCAGCAGTCTGCAAATCTGGAAAACTTAAAGCCTGGTCTGAACTTGACAAATCTTTGCGTACACTAAGTGCACCCACGTGCGAAAGGCAATATAAGTTGCTCTTCCTCATATGGAGGGAAAGGAGACCGGAGCCCTTGGCTCCTGCTCCTGCACAGGGCACAAGGCAGTGCCCTTGCTGCTGCTTCTGGGACTGCAGCCTCTTTGTTAAGATTTTTAGGGCTTTGCAGAGGATTGCAGTTTAGAAAGTGGCTGGTAGGTGATACCCATGGGTTGTTCTTTACTAAACCTTGCAAAAGACAAGTGACTCTGTGCCTTCTCCTCCCTCCACTGAAAACGTTGATAGATCTGATATGACCGGTCCCATTTGGGGCTTCAGGACTGATTAGCTCCACAGCATGACAGCCATAGAGGGACACCAGCCTCATTTGTCTTGTCAATGTATCATGCAGTCATGTTGTGATGGAAGGAGCACCTCTTGGGTTTTTTCTTTCCTCCAGCCAGTTTATAAGTAGGATTGAGTGACTCAACAGGGAGCTGTGTTTGTGTCTTCTCAGCAAGAAATGAAGCTAGCTCCCTGTGCAAGGGGACACAAGTGACCCGAGTGAGTAAATGAGGGGTTTCTTAGAGTTTTGGGAGAGGTTAAAGGAAGAATAAAACTTGCAAAGACTGATTTAAACTGTGTTGATTTCCAAGGAGCCATGCCCCCTCCTTTATCTCAGTAAAGAGTGTTTGCAAACAGTAAGCAATGAAATATGTCATTCCATAGGAAAATGAAAAAAAAGGAAATAAAAGAACATAAACAACAATAGTCTGAATCAACGCTGCTCATCAGATCTTAATCCTCATTAGTGTGTATTAATTTTGATGACCGTATTGCTGACTAATTAACAACAATAAAAGAGAAAACTTTCTCACATGCTCCACCATGCTCTATCTAGGGTCAGCAGACTGTCACTGGGCATGTTTTAATTATTGCTTTGTCACCATCATATGTTCAGTTCATTACAGCAGATGGTCTAGATCTGCTGCAGAAATCTTGTGATCAGTTGTAATGTTTTTTTTTCCATGAAAATGAGAATAGCCAGTGCTTAGAAATGTAAGCCAAGATGCTAGAGACTGATTCAAGAACAACAAAAACTTTCTATTTTAGAGTAGAGCAGACTAGAGTGCAGAGGACTTCCAGGATAAATATGCATCTTAGCAGGTTTTGGAATGGTAAAGGCAGATACCTCTAAGAAGATTTTCCTGTTTGTTTCTTCTCTGAGGAGGGAAGGAAGGAAGGAAGGAAGGAAG
>NW_010575167.1:0-1536 GCF_000687285.1 Phaethon lepturus
AACGGAGGATGCAGGCTCCGGGTGGCCACAGCACCTGTGCAGCATCCCCTGGCAGACATAGGGAGCGCATGGAGGCAGGAGAGCATGGAAAAGGCACATGCAGAGCTGTACTGGGAAAAGCAGAGAGCTGGTAACTGGAGAAGGGATGTCAAGGCTCAGGACAATCCTTACCAAGGTTCAGTTTTCAGTTTGACGGTGCAACAAATTGATGGTTTGGGTTGTGAAGATTTTGGGCCAAAATTCATCCGTTATCAGCCCATTCATACGATGTCTTTAAACAGAGTCAGACTCAACACAAAACCCTGCAGTTCAAGATGTTAAAGTTTTTCATTTGAAGGTCAATGTCTTTTTGACCTGATTACTTCTAGATTGGGTAGAAAGTGTCTGTCCAGCTACAAATTCTCAGCTAGCAGCGGGACACCCAGATTGTCCTTGAAACACCACATAAAATTATTTGTACTCCAACTGATTAACTTCTTTGAGGTTCTGATGGTTGATATATCGCTACCAGCAGAGTATAGGGCATTACAAAAGGGAACAACGTTTTGTACCTCCAATGTCTTGGCTTCAAAGCATTTAAACTTTATAAACAAAGAGACATAGCCTCAGTCTAGCACCAAAGCAAGCAATTTATGTAAGCAGAAAGTCTGGAACAAATAATTAAAGCATGAGACTAAACAAAAACATTTGTGAGTTTGTTGAAACAACTTTGAAATATAAACTCATTTTTTCTGTGTATATTTATTTGCGCTTTACCTAAGGGTGCCCTCTGAGCGTGTTATTTCTTACTTGTGTTGCATTTGGAAGCACATCAGTGGCAGCCACCGCAGAGCTCACTCCACAGGCTCTTTCTGCAGTGTGCCCATGCCTCACCCCAGAGGCGGCCTGGATGTGCCAACAGCGTGCAAGCTTCTATGCTAAACACCCAGGTGAAAACCTGCAGTAGCACACCCGCCATCCCTCAGCTCATCTCGGAACCAGCAGCTCCACAGAGAAGACCTTTCCTTATCTTCTGCGACCTACTAGAGTCGTGCGGGGTTTCTAATCAGGAGTCCCCCCCGAAACCGTTTCGGATGATCTCCTCCATTTTAACATCTTCCGTCGCACCTCAGTGAGCCACGGATCAGGGCAACGTGTGGTCGGGAAGGACGTTACGTTACTAATCTGCCTCCTCGTCCCACGGGAGCTGAAGCAGGGTCTCCCCTCGCGGAGTGGCAGGGTTTATCCCCAGCACGATACGCAACCGCAGCTTTCGATGGTTCGACGCGGCGCAGCTGAAAGGCGGCTGCGGGGCCCGTTGTTGCCCACACGGCTGTAGCTCTCCTGCTTCTCCCCCTAATTTAGCGGCGCTTCGCCAGCTCTTTGCTCCTTCGCTGGCGTTGTTATGGAAAAGGCGGCAGCGGAGCGGTCAGCGCTGGCGTCACGGCGGCGGCCAAGCACGCCACAAGCAATCGCGTGGTGCCACCTGGCGGGCCGCGGGACAGCGGCAAGTCCGACCCCACCCCGGTGAAGGTCCTCCTGCATCCCAGCTCTTAA
>NW_010575168.1:0-1544 GCF_000687285.1 Phaethon lepturus
GAAGGGCGCAGGGCCAGCCCTGCCCTCGCCACAGGCCTCCCCTCACACTGGGGGCTGTGGGGGATTGTCCCCAGCCTGGGCTCAGGCTCGTTGTTGGACCTGAGGAAACGTGGGCGCAGGTTATCCCTCATCACCCTCCTCGCCTGCCCAGGAGGCTGTAGGTTAGGAAGAGTTTAACGTCAGCTGTGTCACGTTGCTTTGCGTAGCAAGAAATGGGACCTCTGTTGCTCCAGCGTTCGTCAGCAGTCATTCCTTGTTTCCCAAGAAGTTACCCTAAAGGGTGGTATCAATGTCTGGAGGTTGGTGCAGGAATGTGGCGAGCTGGCATCTCGGATCCTGCTTCGTTTCCACATGTGGATCGAGTTCTACCTCGTTTGCAGTCATTGGGTTATGGTGCTGCTGAGAAAAGGGGGAACTTGTATTTTCCTGTGAAATAACCTGGTATCGGGGCTGCAGCAAGGGCTAGCATTGGCAGAGAGCGTTTTACCTTCCCAGCGATTTGCAATCGAAGACACGCGGTCTGGATGTGTCGGTGGCACCGTTTGCAGTTGGAAAACCGAGGCACAGACAGGCTGAGTGGCACCTCGTGGCTCTCCCAGCCAGAAGCGCCTCCCCAGAAAATGCCGTAGTGAAGCTTGAAATGGGCCTGCTGGCAACTGGCATCCTTCGTGTGGGAGAAACGACCCAGAAAAGTGCTGGAGCCTCTCCAGGAACAGTTTGGTGGAGAGTTCCTGGGAGAAGGGAAAGCTTGCAAAATGATAGATTGTAACTGGCCTAAAAACACAAGGGCTTCTCTGTGACTGAATTCCTACTTTAAAGCAAACTTGTCCAGCAAACATGTTGCTTTTTAACCACCTCAATGTCAAATAGTGCCCAAATTCATCATTTTGCAGCGATTCTTTTCCATCCTTCCTTTCAACAGCTGAAGGTTGCGAGTGGCTGAAGAGTGAAAGCCCCCAAAGGCGCCTCGTTAAACACCCAAGACAAGATGCTAACGATTCCTTTTGAATCTGGCGGCCGTAGCACAGTCAGCATATGGCGTGAGAAGAGGAGCGATGGCAACAGATTTTTGGTTCATTTTGAGAGAAAAACACAGATAAACACAGGCTTTTGCTGTTTAAAAACTGACTCATCATTTTCATAAAACAAACAGCAAAATCTGGAGGCTCCTGAGACAGGAGAGTGGCTGGGTTTTAATTACCGGCCCAGGAGTGTCTCTGGGGTTTTGATGCTGGAAGTCATGTCCTGTAAAGCTTTTGGCCAGTTATGTGGGCTGGAGACAGGAGAGCGTCTGTGAGACACGGGGTGCATGTGTCCCCGAGCCCAATGGAAGCATCACCTTGTGCTCCGTGCTTTCCAGGGGGACGGGGATGAAGAGACCCATCTGGCCCCAAATTCGAGGAGAGGTTTCAGCCCAGGTAGGGATGTTGCTGCTTGTGCATGAGCCCCTCCAGAGAGGCCCGGGGAGATCTGCCATGCCTCCTCTGCCTGCTCCACGGGCAGAGTGGGCACCCTGGTCCCCCCAGGCGAGCCCCTGCAAGGGG
>NW_010575169.1:0-1513 GCF_000687285.1 Phaethon lepturus
TGCCTGCTTTGCTTTTGTGACGCACCTTGCTGCTCACTGTTCTTTTGGAGGAAAAAGTGCCTAAGCCGCTCAGCAGTAAAAGCAAGTCCTCCTACATGCAACATGCAGCCAAACACAATGCTAGATCCAGACTTGCTCTTTAGTCTCACAGATCATGCATTTCTCTCCTCAGTGCCGTTTCATGAAAATCTCCCAGCAGTCACTGCTGCTCAATGTGCCTGAACTTTGGGGCAGGTGCACATCTTCCCCTGACTGAATGCTGTTGCCTCTGCTTCCACTCTTAGTCGCATCTTCTCCCAGCAGTACATGGAAGGCCTTCTGCAATGTGTACTTTCTCTGCAGGAGACTTGGACACCTGCATGCTAGATGCTCTTACAGTGACTCCACTGGTGTCATTGTGTGGCTGATCGCCACTTCTCCCCACCTAGAGGCTCTGTCAGCCCTGCCAAAGGAGCACTGAGGTGGTTAAGGACTTGTTTCATCCGTCATACAAGGACAGGCTGGAAGAGCTGGGGTCGCTTAGCCTGGGGAAAGGAAGGCTGAGGTGGCATGTTATCCATGTCTCCAAACGCCTGGGATGGGAAGGTGGACAGGTGGAGTAAACAAGAGAGAGCCATCCTCTTGCAGTGGTGCCCACTGTGAGGGCAAGAAACAATGGACGCAGGTGGAAATAAAAGAAATGCCACACACAGTAACCCAGTTTTACTGCAAGGATGGTCAAAGACCAGTGTCCCAATTGGTCAGATGTGAATGTTAATGCAGACTTTTTCATAGGTCCTCTCAACTGCTGTTCATAAACTTTCTATGAAAAAGAGCCGTTGCAATTCTCTTTTTTATTGGCATTGTGGGAATAAAATCAAGGGGATGAGTATGGAGTGGAAAGGAGGAAAGTGCTGGTTTTCAGCTCTGGACTTAGGCAGTGTGTCTGCAAGATGGGGTTACGGTGGGCATTTCAGTAGGCAACAGATCAATCACAAGCCCCCTCTTCATATCTCTACCTACTCGTATCACTGATGAATATCACAATCCCCCTCTTCATAACCCTACCTACCTGTATCACTGCTGATGAGAGAGTGGCAGTCTGTAAATACTGTGCCAACCAAAACCCTCCATAACAAGCCCACTGCCCAGATTGGATTTTGACTGTCAGCATAGTGAAGAATGCTGCTTTTTTTTTGCTTTAAGCAACCCTGGAATCAGAGACTTGAGACACTTCACCCCCTTCAGGTAGGGAGTCTAGTTGTGAGAGGCTCCTTGTGTTTCCCTTGGCCCGCAGGCCATAAGCTACAGGAGAAATTAGGGTGTCTCGGTTCTTAGTTACCAAGAGCATTGTTACAGCCAATTCCAGTAAACTTGAGGATGTCTCTGCAATGCCGGAACCTGGACAAGATAGGTCAGCAGGGCTGCACATGGGCTAGGGGCATAGGGTCTCCAAGATACGCAGTCTTGATTCTTAAACAAGTATTTCAAACCAAGGTAGAGGGCATACCAGAGCCTGTTCTCAGGAAAGAGT
>NW_010575170.1:0-1540 GCF_000687285.1 Phaethon lepturus
ATATATATATAAATATAAATATATATATAAAGTTATTTCCCTCTTTGAGCATTACAATGACACATACACACAAGTTAGTATAAAAAGAAGGGGCGTGGGTTACACAACTTTTTTTAGTTTGATGTGATGTGAGTAGAGAGGACAAACCATATGCAAAAACTAGAAGGAGAAGGGTTCTCTGCCATGTCACTGGGTGGAGAAAAGGGCAGATTTAGATGCACTAGGTGCAGGAATTGTCAGGTTACATGTGTTGAACCAGCTGCCATGAACAGAGTGATTTCTGGTACATGGAGCCATAATCTCTGTATCAAAAAGAAGGAAACTTTGTTTGGAGTCCATTTAAATGCTGACTATCGTAAAGGGTGTTTGTCTTTAGCAGGGATCTCAACCTAGGATGAATAGAGTCCTGAGCTCTTAATTCAAATCTTGGCTGCAGCCAAGATGTTTTTCATTATTTTGACTAGTCTCAGAAAAGGTGGGTACAATAATTGTTTTGAATTTCAGCACCTTGGGGTACCCATCTCAAAATCAGACCCAGCAACTTATGCATGGTGTGCATGAGAGTAAGTGATACATGAGAGGCACGTATCACAAGTCTTGCCTTGCAGTTGACCTCTGTGAGACTTCATCCACA
The DNA here is from genome assembly GCF_000687285.1 of Phaethon lepturus. Lineage (NCBI taxonomy): Eukaryota > Metazoa > Chordata > Aves > Phaethontiformes > Phaethontidae > Phaethon > Phaethon lepturus. The sequence goes on from NW_010575170.1 coordinate 635, forward strand.
GCCTCCCATAGGGATCTGAGTGAATACTGGACCCCCTACAGGTCAGAGAGTTCTGCCAATTTGCATCAAGTTTACATTAAAACAAGAAAGGAAAAATAAATTCTCAAACCTTTTGAAACGGAGGAACATTTTTTGAATTAAGATTTATTACTTGGTTTCATAATCTGTTACTTGACAGCGGCTGGCTATACAAAGTGTGTAGTCTATTGGATAAGTTTATATAACAGATGGTTCTGTTTTCAAATTTACTCCAAATGTTCAGATGCTTTAGTAAATTAATATTTCCCATCTGATAATACCCCATAGGCTCAGTTTTAATCTTTGATCTTTCAACAAAAAAAAGGGTTAATAAACACCACTGTGAATCATTGACTCTTGATTTGAAAATGACAGACTGGGGAGTAACAGGACTAGGGTAAATTGCATAAGCAATTGCAATAGGAGTATTGTAATGAAGTTTACACTAAAATTACAATGCATGCAGTGTTGCATGCAAATCCTCAAAATGATTTTATGGGAAGATTTCAAAACCTGTTTCATGTGTTAAACAGGTCTGTATGTTCCTCGCATTATCCAAAAGCTCCACTTGTGTAAAAGCCGGTCTTGAAAATGCATAAAGCAAGACCAAGCCAATAAATTCATTAAGCCTCATGAAAGCTTTGTAAAATGAGTGAGATTACCACTGTAGTACTACACCCTATTGCAGTGTATTGTAATAAATGGGTCATCTAATGAAGAAGAAAAAAACCCAAAAATCCAAAACAGAAGAAAAACAAGACGAAAAAAAAATTCAAAACAGCTTCTAAAGAGCTGTAGACAGTACACTGTGTTGTCTGTTTCTTACTTAGTAGACATACAGGGATGTTTTATATCGAATTACAGAATCATAGAATCTCTGGGTTGGAA
>NW_010575171.1:0-1535 GCF_000687285.1 Phaethon lepturus
GCAACTGTTCTGGTTCTTACCTAAAAGAAGGCAGGAAGAATTGACAAGATTAATGCAAAGGCTTATGTTTTGTCACCTCCCCAATTCCCACTCGTGCAATATTGTTAGTTTTATTGTTCCAGTATCTGGAACAAACCAATTAAATTAGGAGACTTCAAAGAAATCTTAGACTTTCAAGTAAGGATTACAATTGCCCTACTGTATGCATTATTGGCTTTTTTAAAACTAGATTGAAACTGTATCTACATCTGAAGCATTTATATATATAAATTATAGAAAACGATTTTTAAAACTATAATAGACTCTCTTAAGATGGAAAAAGTTGAGCAAATCAATGACCTGAGAAGTGAAGCAGAAAAGACTTTAGGTACTTATTCCTTTTGGAAAAGTCCAGAACTGTGGAGGCTTTGACAACAGATAATCACAACAATAAATGCTTAAACAGAAAAATAAAATTGTAGTCTTGTTGAGGAGATATAAAGGACTCAAAAGACTCATTTTGATCTATGTTAATTGCCTCTTCCCCCCAAATGGACGTTGCTATGTGAAGTCAGATTCTTGGAGAAAAAGTCATTACTTCTACCTATGTTTTTATAAACTATATCTATTTTTAGATGCAGAAACATTTCACTTCATCATCAGCCCACAGTTCTAGTTTTGTAACTAGAATATACAACTCTATCCAGATATAGCCTGGCAGTAAACTATAGTCTGGTAGTAAACTACACTTGAGCTTAATCAAACTTACAGAAACATCAGAGGCAAATCAAAAATGCCTTGGATGTAGCAGTAAACCTTGCTAGTTTAGACACAAACAGACCAGGCAGGGGAGGAAATGAACAGATGTCCACATGCTAGTATATGAAGTCACAGTTAACAACGCTCTGCAGTACAGTGGTAAGGACTGTAATTTTCTAAATATCTCCATGCACTAAATCTTGTCTAGCTGATACTTTCCATATACAAGTGACATCAGCTTATGCTGGGTCCCAGAACCTTCCCTAAACTTTCTGGCATTTTACCTGCTTGGGAAAAAAACCAGTGGATTTCTTCAACAAATTCTGGTCCATAGTCACAGATACATCAACCCACGTACTTTGTTGCATGTTGGAAAAAGTATTTTTAAATTATTTTTTTGCATCTCTGATGAATTACTGTTTATTGATGAGGTCCATTTAAAACCTGAATCACCCTATTTAGGACAGGTTAAAATAGGTATTGAGCAGGACTAGCGGGCTGTTGTTGACCAGCAACCACAACCCTGTAACTTTTACAGGCAATACAACTGAAACACCAGACTCTTAAAAGAAAAAAACCTTCAAAGTGGTATCACAGCATAAAGGAGATACACAGAAAATTTGAAAACATCCATATTGTCAACTGTTGCTTTTTGATTAAAAAAAAAAAAAAAATCCCTGTTCTTCAGGCACAGAGTCGTCAATGAGAAGTAGTCAGATCAAGATGAGAACTCCTTCACTGGCCAGAAAACAGAGTACTGATGAATGACTACACTTTCTGAAAACACAAAGAGCTAA
>NW_010575172.1:0-1541 GCF_000687285.1 Phaethon lepturus
TTTTTTTTTTTTTGTTCCTTCTGAACCAACTTCTTTGATATCCTCTGTATTCCCTCATTTTTTTTCTGGACTTGCAACGGACAGCCCTGTCATATGAAGTATTTATTCAATAGCTGTCCATTGGGGCCATGCTGTTTGTTTACAGTGTGTAAGTAAACATACACTGAAATTATTTATCTGAAATGAAAAAACTCTGGAATGACCCTCCAAAAAGAGTTTGCATTTAACCTGGGGCATTTCGGTGTGTTCGCAGCACAACCTCATGGGCGGCTGTGTCAACATGACAGAGGGGACAGAATGAAAATAGTGGGATAAGCAGGGGGCTCAGTGAGTTTTTAGGTGAGAGAATTCCTTAGGAAAGGAGCACTAATGTTTGAAATAGGCTGGGCCATGGGAAATGGGTAGCATCAGTCCCTTTCCACCTCTGCCGCAGTATTTAATTTACATGAAAGGGCAAATTCTGCTGTGTCACAGTGATATTAATGCCAAGTACCAGCAGGCAGTTCACTGGACTGAGCTACACTGGGAAAAATCCAGAACAGTTTAAGTCAGTGACAGTATTTGATCAGTATAATTCAGAGCACATCTTTTGGCCATGAACTGAACCCTAGTATCCCCTACATCTGAAGTTCTCGAGCAGAGGAGGAACTTTTTCCCACCAGGTCTGATCTTTATTAACAGGCACTGTGATACAGTAGTACAGGCAAGGCAGAACACTGTAGTTTTCACCTCCAGGCCCCTTGTTCAGTTTCCTCAGTTTCATGTTTGTACTTTTCCCAAGCCAAAATCCCGGAACAATCGTAAAACACCTCATGCAGTTCCCAATATATGAGGAGGAATGAGGTTGTTGAACAACCTGGCATCTCATCCTTCTAGCCATGAGGCTCATCAAAAGAAAGGTACCATTGGCCAAAGGGATGGTCTAGGGAGGAATATCAGGGTTCAGGAGGGCTGCGGAGACCCAGTTCCAGGTAGTTTTCTCATCACTGAGACTCCTAAACCACTGGGTGCATTGAGGAAACTTTATCTTATGGCTGAAGATGCATTTATGGCTGACATATCCAAATCACTGGTACCTTTCTTAGATTGTACGAGCTCCATATCTGCACTTGGAAAAAGATCTGAAGAGCTTAAAACACGTTCTGGAAATGAAGAACCATCAGATTCACCAACAGGAGAAGATGATTATGGAGCTAGAAAAACAGGTGAGTTGTCATTTTTCCTCCAGAGGACACATCACAAAGGTAATAAAGTAGAAGTTTGGTTATAGCAGATGAACTTAAAAGGTGTGAGAAAACACATGAGGCTGGGGCAAGACACAAAGAAATTCATAAATGACTATATGTTGTGTTGTTCCACTGTCAACATACATAGCTGCTTCTACAATACCATGTCTCAGGTTTTCACTCAGAAATTGGGATCTTTTTGCATCCCTTCACCCACCCATGATACCCTTGATTTCTCCCAGACATCCATGGTCTGTATTGTTTTTTCATGCCATATCTGCTCAGCCTGTTATGTTAGACAGCGAGGCAGGTGGC
>NW_010575173.1:0-1544 GCF_000687285.1 Phaethon lepturus
CTGCCGGTGAGGCAGGCGGTGCAGCGAAGTCTGGTTACCGCTTGCTGTACTTGTTTCAGGCCGTCTGCGCGCCGACCCGGTGCCGTGCTGCGTTCGTTTGCCTGCCTCCCTCCCCAGCAGCGCGCGGAGCACCAGGCATTCACACTGCGAGCTCGTGCCTTCCGCCCTCCCGCTTATTCAGCTGCTAAAGGAGAAGAACCAACTTAGCAAGGGCCTGGGTTTTTTGGTTTTTTTTTCCAGATTAACTCCTCGAGCACCTGCGTAAGCATGATAAACAACGCAGGATGTGCCTGTTGTTTGGTTTCGAAAGGGAAGTGATGTAGAGGCCCGAGCCTTGCCGCTACATCGGTGCGATCGTATCTTGCAAAATAAACAGCGTTGAGCGTGGTCAGCGATGGGCTGGAGCGGTCCTGGGTGAAAGCGGGGCTGTGCTGGGAGGGTGGGCGTCAGGAGGTGCTGCTCACCTCCCGGGCAGCCTGTTTTCCTTCTCTGTGCCCAAACTTTGAGAGAAATCGGGAGGGGTTTGGTCTGGCTAAAGCTGCAGCTCTCTGCACCGTGGGAGAGGAGGAGGATGGAGATCTCCCGTGCGCCGGGGCTGCTCGAAGCACCACGCAACACCTCTGCCAGCCAGCGTTATGTCGGGGTGCTTGGCAGACTGAAAGCTAAAAATGATCATCTGAATATGATCAAAGTGTCTTAGATCAAGATAATTCAGGGGCAAAACCTGCTGCGTTGAAAAAACCCAACCCCTCCTCCATGCACAGTGGAGGTGTGAGCGACTTTGGCCTTTAAATTAATAGCGCGTTTCTCTGAGCATCTTTCGTCTCCCTTGCTGCGGCTGTGAGAAGGAGAGGAGGCTGGATGGAGGATTAGCTGGTCTGTGCTGCTTTTGCTTCTTTTCGGAGTCGCACATGAAAGGGTTAAGCAGAATTTTGATCTCGGCAATATTTTCATGCTTATACATTCTGTTTCTCATTTCCATGACAAAGATGGTAGGAAGAGCAGAATAAGGTACAGAATTTGCAGAGCAATTTTAAGACTGTAATGAGAACAGAAAATAGTAGGGGGAGAAGAATTGTAATTAGAATATGAAATGGGAAAAAAAATTAATCTATTTCCATGTCAGTCTTAAGACTAAATTCTGCTGCTCCCTGTAGCTTTCAGTAGACGATTTTTTTGTGTGCGTATGTGAAGAGCTTGAACTCCTTTGCAGGCTCTGAAAGGTCCAGGTAAATGAGTTTAAGTCCTCATTCCCCCCAAATAATGTAATAATAATAATTTTGTGTGCAGCGTTCACAGAAAACCAGCCAGTCTCTTAGATAAATGAATGCTGTCCCTTGAATACTGGTGGCATTCAAGATCTCTCCAGACTTGAGCACAGGAGAATAAAAAGAGATGCTGGAGATGCTCGTATGGGGGAGGTCCCTGCAGCTGCTTGGGTAAGCATCGCACAACCACGTATCACAGAAGCACCTAAACCCTGAACAGGGCCGGTTGGGAGGGACGTCTGCATGTCCCAAGCCCCCGAGCAAAGCTGGGCCCAC
>NW_010575174.1:0-1557 GCF_000687285.1 Phaethon lepturus
AATGCCAAGCCAGCACCAAACATAAACATAAACTTGCATTTGCAATCCCCTGGGCATTTATTTTCCCTGTGGATGGCAACACGTCCTTGTCTGCAGCTCTGAATTCACCTTTTCGTACAAAGCAACAACAAACCCTAGAAAACTGCAGAGAACCCTCCCATGCTCCACCTTATAAAGCTACATCTCCAAACTCACCTTTAGTGGTACAAACCACACTGTCCTACCTCCTAAACATCTGTGCATCAGCTGGAAATCCCTCTCCATCCCTGTGACCACTGGCACATCTGGAGACCGGGCCTGATAGCCAGCCAGATGTGCAAGGAAAGGCTTCCGTATGTCATTTGCCCGCTCCCTGGTAAGAAGGCTGCGTCAGATGCAGACTTTCCAATTTCTCTCAATGTTCATTTACCTTCACGACAAAATAGCTGCACCTTCACGAGTTCCCTGCTCTGTTCAGTTGACTGCTCCTGCAGCTGCCGACTCCGGATCCTGGTGACACACTTGCCGTGAAGCCTTCAACCTGTGTTGAAGCCTCCAACAGTCACACGAAAGCACCATCATGGAACAAGGTGCTTGTCTAGTTACCCTAATACAGTCAAAACGGCCAACTTAAATTAATCCTCCAGTATAAGATTTCAATTAAAGCTTTTGGCAACATTTACGACAGGATCTGGCTTACCAAGAATGACACTGATGAGGCATAATTATTTCTTCAAATGCAAAATGAACTCAAAAATATCCACCTCAAAACTTTTTGAGTCTGTCCATCCCTCTCCCATCCCCATCCTCCCCCCAAAACGCACGAACAAACTAAAACTGTTTATTTCATTCATGACAGATTTTTCTTTTCCCGACTGGAGGAATTCAGTCTACCCAGCAAAACTTGATGGAAATCATTCAATCAGAACATGGATGTGCTTCCTTCACAGGAACATTATCGTATGTTGGCCTTGCTTTGACTAGTTTTGCATTATATTTTCCTTTTCTAATATATTATACAGGCAAACGTTAAGAAAAGTACAGCAGAAAATAACTCAGTCTGCTATTTTGCTAATAAAACAATTTCCGAAAATAGCTAAAGCACAAAAAAAAAAAGCTCTTAAATACAAATGAAAAATAAATTTAGAGCTTAAGACAGTTTTGCAATAGTAACAAATAGAAGATAAAGGTAGTTCCCCCATCTATACTTTTATTTTTTTAGATACCTTATTGTAACAGCTTAATCTATGTTAGAAGAAATTGAAAAATATTTCCATCCATTTATTTAATCTGAGAAACAATTTGCATACAGGAGGCAGATCACTGTCCTTAGCGAAAATAAAAGCCTTCCCCATGTCACTTAACTAACACACATGATACCCTGACAACTCAGGATCTTCAAGGGTTAATATTAATCTTCAAGGATTAATGAAGGATATTCATTAATATCATTACAGCATGACTGTCTATGAGCAGGACTACAAACGGGTTAAGGAAGGCAAGTTTTGACCTAAATTTCACCCATAGTTTGGACTTCTTTGGAGTCCCCTTCTCTGGAGACCTTCAAAATCCAACTGG
>NW_010575175.1:0-1548 GCF_000687285.1 Phaethon lepturus
TTTTATTAAACTGTGTTGAGATAGTGATCAGCATTTTGGTACTCTTTGAGCCCTGGTCTGTGACATTTTCTTATCATACGGAGCAGAGGATTGCCTTGCAGTTCCCCAGACCCACCCATATCATCAAAGAAAATGTTATTTCCAATGTATAACACCACAGCATTTATCAGCCATTTTAGACAAGTAAAGAAGAGCTTCTTGCATGCCCCTTACAGGGTTGTCAAGCTCCCACTGTAGCAAATTATAAAGGGAATCATTTTAAGAGCCAATGACCCACCATGATGAACCCCTCCTAATTGCTCATGCAGATTTCTTTAGGGAATATTAGTTCGGGCATGGTGTGAAAAAGCAGGTCATCTTCATAGTGATCAGGTCCTGGGACAGTTCCTGAGTTGTGCCTTGAGTTTTATCTGTTAGCCCAGACAGAGTATTAAATGCTGGTATCATATGCCGTTATCAAATGATAGTATTACAAGGTCAACTGACAAATAATATTCCAAAAGGAAGTCTCCAAATTGCCCAATTTGCTAACCTCTGACAGTGCGTAATCTTGTACACAAATGAAAAAATGAGTTTGTCAGTGACCAAAAGGGGTAGAAGCAAGCACAGGGTCAAGGAAGTTGGAAGTAAACGCTCCCAGTTAAGCAGACTTTCATAAGCACAGGAAAATCCAGCAGCACTTTGAACTTATCCTGATAACACCTCAACTATTTAATCTTCACTGCTATCATTCCTACAGGATAGTAGATGTGATACTACTACTACTACAGTACACCACCACTACTACTGATTCTAATACAAATACTACTGCTAATAGCAGCAGTATCATTACTAAGGAGCGCTACTATAGTAGTATCACTACACACTTCTAGTTAATTAGAAGAGAATGTTTTCTTAGATCCATCTACTTATCACTCTCTCCAACATTTTTTTTCTTTTGGACTTGGTGAAAATAGCAGGGGAGAAGATGTTTTGAGCCAAAGCAAGAATCTCTCAAAGGAAGCGTTTGGGATTTCCCACTTTTAAGGGCGACGTGTGGACTCCAGGGAGATAATCCTTCCATCTGCAGCAGTGGCTCAGTAACAGAGAGCCTCTATGAGGAAGGAATGTTTGTGTTCATGGTCTAAGTAAGGGTCTAGGATATTGTAGTGACTTAATTTAGTTTGCAAAAAACCCTCTTGTCTGTATCGGAAGATGAATTTAAGTAATGGGAATAAATGCATTTTAGATGACAAAGTCTGTGCCTCATTGCAGCATCACGAAGCCGCAATAGTGCATGTTTGAGACGATGCGCACCTCACAGCACCATACCATTAAAGCAAAGGAAAAGTTTTTGAGATTTGTATTCTTTTTCTTGAGTCTGATATTAGCAACTGGTGAACTTACTTAATATTTGTGAGGTTTGGGAAAATTGTTTTCATGGTGTGCTTTCCAGTCATATGAGTTTTAATATTCTAAGCAACTTTAATTTTAATTTAGACGGCCGCGAGTGTCTTTAGAAACTCTGTGCTGTGCCCACACCCACCCGAGTCAGTACACCGCTGACAC
>NW_010575176.1:0-1557 GCF_000687285.1 Phaethon lepturus
CGCGCCGGCGGCTCTGAAGAACGCTGAAGAGTCCGGAGCTCCGCAGGGGCGAAGGCTTGCGTCCGCCCTGCCCCGCGCATGCCTGGCGTTTCTTTGCGGGAAAGCTGACAAAAATGCCTGGATTGCTCCCGCCCTGGCCCAAACAGGGCTGTGCCCAGCGCTCTCCAGGGCGCTCTCCTGAGACGGAAGGAGGCAACGTGGCCACCTCAGGGCATCCCGCCGCCCGGGCCTCTTGCCCTCTGTTGGATCATTTCCCTCCTTACCTCATTTCTTCTCTTTCTCCCTTTCGTCTCCTGTCTAATGGAAGTGCTTCTCTGGGAGATAAGGCAGCTGCTGCAAGCCTGTAATGAGAGAAATGGCCAAAAGCAACAGCCTAACACCTGCCTAACCCCGGTAGCAGTCTGCCAAATCTCGTAAGGGATGACGAGTCCTGGATGCCCAGGCTGTGTTTTCCCAGCAGTGACGCTGTGGTCACTAAAACACAGCGTTAATAAACTGCCAAAGAGCCTTCCAACCCCCACAGCCCCCAAGTGTCTCCTAACCCTTTTTCACCACTGTCTGCCTGTCCCCAGCCCCATTTATGACCATCTCTAACAGGATCTGGGTATCTCTGGAAGGAGGGTAAGGCAGCTTGCCCTAGACCCGTTGCAGTCACGGCGGAGTTTGATCTCAGACTCAGGTCACCACAGGAAATAAGACCGACTAACCACCCCTCTCGCCTTGCACCTTCTCTCCAAGAGAGGCCGATATCCCAAGCCTCATAATGGGAAATGACTCACCAAGACTCTTTTTAACCTTAGGCAGTGGGATTTACTGACGTGGAGGAAGATAGCTTACCCTGTACTTATTTACCATGTTTACTACCTGTATGCATTTGCCCGTTTAATGGAGCTGCACATCTTTCCATATTCCACAGAAAGATCCAGTCCTATTTGGACGTTTCCACGGCGTAAAAAGTTGTTACTCTAAGCTTGACACGTCGTCACCACGTCGCTCGTTGTAATGGTTTGTCTCGGATCCTCCGTTGTTGAAGCGATCATCCCAAAGACGGGGAATAAAGTCCTGCGTAACGTAAATCGTTAAGCAGCTCAACACTAGCCGAGGAAAAGGCTGGGGCATGCACCTGGTGACCACTAATGCCCGGAAAGGAAGAGTAAATTGCCCCCCTCAGAGCTGCCAGCTCCCGGTACCCGCTCTGGGCCACCTTGCCTAGCGGTTTGGCTCTGCCCTGGCGCCCGTCTCGGAAGCCCAGAGGTTGCTGCAGGCAGGAGAGAAAGGGTTGACCCAAGAGCTTCCACACATGGCAGGTTAGCCCGTCCTTCCCGTTCCGTCCAGAAGTCCAGATGGACGTCTGCAGCCTCGTAGGTTCACTCCGCATGACAGGGCCTGTACTTCATTTATGGCCATGGGCGAGTACTTGCCCGCTTGTCAGTCGTTCTCCATGACACCAGGGTCGTGCTGATAAGACTCAGCGTTTGGGCAGGGACATGGAGCGTGGGCAGCCCCACGCACTGAAAGCGGGACAGAAAATGTTTTTGGGAAGCTACCCCCCAGGTC
>NW_010575177.1:0-1543 GCF_000687285.1 Phaethon lepturus
CTGGGCTCGGCCATCCAGCCAGTTCTTAACCTAGCAAAGAGTACACATAAAGTTTAAAAGGAGATTGACAAAGGACACTGTTGGTTTTTTTACAGAGTTGGAGAGCAATCTTCTTGTATTGCTCTTCTTTTTAAAAAAGCCGAGCACTACATTAAATCTCCCAAAGATGTAGAATATTATCAGACATTTAATAAGAAATTACACATCTGATATTGTAAGGGCAGATACAATCAGAAAGCAAATTTATTTTGGAAAAAAATATCTCAAAGATTAATATACACATAAATTCATACTGGAGCAAACTATGTGAAGTACAGTACTGGAATTTTAACTTGTACCTAAGAAACACTTATCAATCCTCTCCTATTCAGACAATTTTATAATTTTAAAAGCATAACGAAACATATTTAAATCACTCAATTCATAAAAATTAAAGTGTAAATTAAAATTTTGAAGTCATTGAAAAAAACCTTGAGATTCATCAAATTCACATTCCAGTCGTGCATTTAATTTAAAAGTGGCAGAATGCAGTTTCACTCTGTTAAGCACATTTTGAGGTAAATTCAACCTCTCGAATCCCTCACACTTCAAACAGGCTCTTCGAGGGTTAGTTGTAATATCCATCTCAGCCTCTGAATCTTCACCCATGAAGATAACCAAATAATGAGATCTATTCTGATAAATCCTAAGGATCTCACCTGTTCCATAGGCACAAGGCTTAGCTGTTTCTTGCTTTCATCCACCCTGCCCACAGTGGTAATAAAATAACCAACGCTAGATACTACTGAAGATCACATTTACAAGTCCTTCAGCTATTAACCCAACTATACCTAACTGATAGTCCAATAACAAAGGTTAAAAAAAGAAAACCAAAGGCTTCAAAAGGAAATTGCTTCACGACCTTCAGTACATGTAGCTGGTCAGACTGACAGTTTATTAAAAACATAGCTCTGCAACTATAACTACAAAGTAGGAGAGGTGGGTGGCCACAGTAATATGGAAGCTCAAATTTCTAGGATTATGTCTGCTACCATTACAGTGCCACTTATTTATTTAGCAAAGATCAAAGTAATTTTAGAATATCTAAATTTCATATCTTTATTGTAATGATTTCATAACTACAGGTAAACAAAATGCAAATAGGTAAGGAATCAGCAAATAAATGGTTAATCAGCTAAAAATTACCTTAATTGAGGACTCCTCCTAAGCTCTCCATCCAAAACAATTACTGGAATAGCCCCAGTGCTGATGTTAGTGAGAGCTGGCACAGACCCTCAATCAGGAAATCAGCACAGGAAAAATGCAAAGCCTACACTCGCGCTATCCAAAACAGAAGAGTCACAAAAATAAGCTTGCAACAGTAAGTTTTAACCAGTCCTTTAAACAGTGCAAAAGAATGACACTCAGCCCAGTTCTGAGGGTACTGGGCTACCTTGGCTTGTAGGATGATGAATGAGCTGAAGGGGTTCAGCACCAAGCAAGACTGTGGGGTGCTGCACAGTACCATCCTTCCTTGCTACCATCCTTCAACTGCTGTCTTCCT
>NW_010575178.1:0-1556 GCF_000687285.1 Phaethon lepturus
AGAACTGGGAGCCATAACTGAGCCAGGCTTAAGACAGCTGGTTCAGACACCAGCAAGGGAGACGATGGGGGTACACCGAGTCCTACGCAAACCCCTCGCACGGTCCAACTCGTCGAACGCGTTGACCTACAGAATGCGTGAAGGAAGAAATGTAAAAAACTGCTCCTTTGGAATAAAACCCCAGGAACGTCAGAAAACCTGATGCTGAAACCCCAAATCTGTCAGGGAATTGCGTGCCTATTCGGGCCAATGGAAAAGCGTAGCCAAGCAGGGTCTCAGTGATTTCTACCGCCCAGTTCACCAAGGAGAAAGTTTTAAATAAGTCGAGTAGGCCAGACAATTTGACCCCCCTGAAATACGGATTACCACAGCCTCATCTGGCAGGCGGTGCGGGCGCGCCTGAGGGTGACGGCAGACTCCTACGGCCGCCTCCGCAGCCCACGCAACTGGGAGAAGGGCTCTGCCAGCACGGCTTACCCCTCGTCCTGCTGCGGGAAGGGACTGCTCATGCCAGGGCCGTCCCACGTCCTAACACCTCCCCGGGATCAGTCCGGGCAGTGCAGTGGCAGCCAGCCCCTGCTACAGCGTTTGTGCCACTGCCAACCCTTGTGCCGCTGCTTCACCCCCTTTTCTCTGCCTCTTCCCGCTCCCAAACGACTTTTTCCCACCTTATCCTTTGTGCATCGGAATAGGCAACTTAAAGCTCCCCAGAATGGGGAAGGGAATTGGTACAAATACTAACACGAGATGCAGTTGTTGCAGAAAATATCTTTAATGTGTCTTTTACAACTAACGGCTTTTGTAGTAGCAAAGCTGCAGTGAAGGTTTTACCGGTAAATCCTAACTTACTCACACGGAAAAGAGCACGGAAGCCCCCACTCTACTGTCTCTGTGAGGTGTTGATGCAACAGGGATCCCTCATACTTTGGGGTAATCGAACCATAGAATAGTTCAGCTTTATCTATAAACTCTCCAGCACAATGCTTCGAGTGTGTAACCATTTACATTATTCCTGGAAAATTAGGTCAGCTTTTCACAGAGAAAATGTCAAATCAAACAAAAAAAAAGACATGAGGAAGCGGGGGGAAAAAAAAAAAGAATGAGAGGCTTCCTCTAAAAGAACATTTCCACCCCAGATAGGAAAATGTCACCCTCTCCTCCCAGCAGCATCAGCCCCGCTTGCGAGCCAGGGAGGGAGCAGGGGCCGAGGAACAGTGGGCAGCATCCGCACTCGGCTCCTTTGAGCTGGAACACAGCTGTGTTATGGCTGTGTCATCATTGCGAGCGAATTAAAAGAAATGGAAACATTAACTCTGTGGAATCTTTTCAGAAGCTGGTGGTGACTAAACCGGGAAGCGCTAACAAAGGAAAGCTTTCAGCAAGTGTTTGGCATTTGGAGTGCAGCACGCTCTTTCCATTAGGCTGTTGTGAGGGTTAAAATTAATCCGCATTGTAAGGGGAGAAGGCCGTACAATGGATGTTTATTGTGGAGTAAGGCACCTGGAGATGTGTTGTGTTGTCAGAAGGCTTAAATAGTTTGATTCCAAAATTTCACA
>NW_010575179.1:0-1549 GCF_000687285.1 Phaethon lepturus
TAAATGCTCTTCAGCAACTGTTATTTAAAAGAAACAGAACTTCAGGTCTGGTCCTTTTTCAGCTGAGCTGACAGAAAATTTGCTCTGAACAAGGAACTGTAAGTGTTCACGTGAAAGGGGAGACAGATCAAAGGTACATATATATAATGGAAGGCATCACTGGGCACAAATGGGGACCCAAAGCCCATATTCCTGGGTTAATTTCCACACCTCAGGAGAAAGGCCTTGCCACCAAAATTAAATACAAGATTGCTTTTTGTGAGAATAAGAGCAGCACTGACAGCAAATTTAGACTATAGGCCTGGTTTCAAAACAACCTGAGTCAATTTATGAAGTTTAGATCAATTTTTAAAGTTCAGATGGAAACCAAGTAACACATGATAGTTTTAGCAGTCTTGCTGTGAACACTTTAGTAGATTCAGATCCAAAAATTATTGGAACTAAAAATAAACGTCCCAATCTGCAAACGACAGACACCGTGGCTCTGACATCAGCAAGTGCTGAGTACTCAGATGGATAGTGTGATAATTTCCAAATGAGACCTTTCTATTACATAAAATAGTTTCTAGAAATTGCCAGCAGGCAGCTTAACATGCAAAAACCAGATAAAGAACAGCCATTAGCAACTTATGTGGGTAAGGGGTGTTGACAGTTCGCAGCAGCTTTACTTACCTAGATGTTGCTGTATGTTTGCAAAGTCACTGGTAGGCTGGGCTGCGAATTTCTTGCAAAAGAATTTCCAGCAAAATACGGCAGTTACCAAAAATCAATTTGCATGGGGAGGCAAACCAGACAAATCCTTCATCAGAGAGCACTGAGTCAAAAGAGAGATGCACAGAGTCAAAAGAGAGATGCAGAGAGCAGGTGGTGCAAACAGGTGACTGAGCAATCCGTAGCCTGGGATTAATAGCATTTCCATGGCAATCAACAATTCAATCCACTGAACGGGTGACACCTGCAACAAGTACAGGGATTTCCAGTGTGTCCCAGGTAAATGTTTGGTGTAGATTCTCTCTTGGGTTTCACAAAAAAAAAAGAAATCTCAGATTTGTATTTCAATGTATAAACGGCTAGTATTTTCCCAGGACAGAATACAGTTTTCTTACCAGATCTGATTGTTATACTCAATTAACTGGAGCCAAGTATCCCTTTTTTCTCTTCCTTCAAAGCTCTTTACATTAAGAATAGATGCAGGACATTAGTGAAGATCAAGCTCTTATCCATCAGCCTTAAAATTACTTGGGGTAATTTTATGATTGCTATTGTTATTCACTTCAAAATATTCCTGAACTCTTACTTGCAGGTTTTGTGGTCTCAAAACCAAACCAAATCTGTCCCTGATTAGATTGGATCTGGAAAACGTTCTACCTCATCCTTTAGGAAAACATCACAGTATAACGTACCACTTAACTTCATTGCCATCAGCCAGCCATTTGAAAGCAGATGAAACTGTATAGGAATTTCCTTTGAATGCCTTTTTAATGTTTCTTGCATACGCAAATTAAAGAACTCAAGATAAAGCTTAAGCAATTGATTAGTCAAAAACTTT
>NW_010575180.1:0-1555 GCF_000687285.1 Phaethon lepturus
GTTGCAATGGGTTGAAAATGGTAGAGAAAATACAGAAATAACATCACAGCAAAGAATTACAGGAAGATATAAGTAAATCATAGATAAAGAAACTCCTTAACTATGCCAAAGTAAGTTGTATCAGGATCAGATTTTTCCTCAAATAATCTTCTTCAGAGTCTCATGAAAACACTACTGAAAGAGCTGATCAAAATCACAGAAATTAAAGCAGGAGAAAACTGTTCCAAATATAACATACTTCTAAACAAACCCTTGTTTTAATTGCACAACTCTGAATCTTGGCCAACAAGGTTCTGCAGAACTCGGGCCAAACACATCCCCAACCGTACATGTCTAAATAAAAAGAAAGTTGTTGTTCAGATAGATCCTACCTTCTTTTACCAGTTAAACCATGTTTTGTAGGAGAGAGTACTGCTTGTCTCTGTGTCCATTGCCCTATTGATTGTTGTGTCAATATTAGGCTTCCTGCTTGTGGAGAAACTACTGCAAAGTTTCTTTCAGTTCTGTTTGCACATTTCAAACTTTTACGTGGTTTAGAACAAGGAAGTTTATGTAATGTTCCTGAGAAAGTGCAGTACATCATGGCTCATTTTAATTCAGGTACGATACATGACACAGATGAATTCACAAAACACTCCTTTCATCTGAAATTTAAGCAGTAACTCTTTTTCCCCTGAAAGTTTAAGCAGTTCTAAGTGACGAAATTATTATATTTTCCTGTTTCTTTAAAGCAGTGCTGGATAGAAACAGCTTAGGATGAACCTTTCCTGAGTTTATTAAAATGCGAATACATCGTCAACTATAAGTCATTCCAAAAGATCTCAATGTTCTCTACAGCTATAAATTATAATGTTTTTAAACTTTGCTTAAAGCATTTTAGTATTACAGCACGTAAAAGCATCTTTTCCCCAAAGGCCAAATTTTCAGGTACGGAACAAACCCAAATATCTGTTTGCAAAACAAGAAATCTGTACATACATCTGGGATATTTACCTATCTAAACACAAACTTATGCACACTGTCCTTTACCAAGAAAGCTTTTAAAATTACTATTATTAGGAAATATCATTGGGAAAGTGATGGTGGAGTACTTCTGGATCTCCCTTTTTTACCCAGACACCTCCCACAAATTCAGAGTCCTGTTCAAACACAGGTCCCTTTCCAGGACCCTTTCTGACCCCCATTGCTGCCTCTTGCCCCTACGACTCAGAGCCCTGTGCCTTCTTCCCTGAGAGCAGGGTCAGCAGGAGTCACTGCCACCAACAAGGGTTAGACTTTTTTCCTCATCTGGCAGCATTTATCTCGCTTAGCCCTTGCCAAAATTCATATAAACTTTGGGTTATATGAATCTTGAAGCATAAGCTTCCAAGTTTTATTAGGTTTCCCCTCTCAACAGAATATCTCTCAGCTTAACAGAGCTGCATGTTCTGCATAAAGCTGTTTTGATGAGTTAAAACTGAGGTTTTTTTGGTTGGGTTGGTTTGGGTTTTTTTTCTCTTTTTTTACACTTTATGGATAGACAGAATTTTCTCTACCATTTTCAACCCATTGCAAC
>NW_010575181.1:0-1550 GCF_000687285.1 Phaethon lepturus
CCCAGCATGTACTGGTGCATGGGGTTGTTCCCCACCACAGTGCAGGACTTTGTTCTTCCCCTTGTTGAACTGCATGAGGTTCCCATCAGCCCAGTTCTGCGGGCTGTGGAGGTCTCTCTGGATGGCAGTATACCTACCTGGTCTACCAGCCACTCCCCCTGTTTTGGGGGAATTTTTTCATCTACAAACTTGCTGAGGGTGCACTGTGCCACATCATCCAGGTTATTAATGTTAAACAGCATAAATCGTAGTTGTATAACAGAGCCATACTGGAAAAATTGATCTTTGTAAAATACATTGAATCAATTTGTGCTATTATAAATTTTTCATTAATTACTGTACAATTGCTTCAAAAAGAATGACATATAGAATATGACAAATCTGAGTTTAACGTCACTTCAATTCAGAAAAACTGAAATTAGTTTAAAAAGGAAAGTAATACGGCTGATACTCTGCTGCAGCACAAAACTAAGGAACCTGTATTCTGTTGGTACCAATGAGTAATTTTTGTAAGAAATTAGGGCAGTTTTGCTAGCACAAGAGCTGATATGTCAGGATCACACAATTATGTATATTATATAATGAATCATAAAGTGAAAAAGCTCCAAGTACATTTTTTTTTCTGAGAACCAACGCAATGAACAAATATTTAAAGCCCAAGCAACACAAAGCAAGCCTACATTTCAGGTCATGGCTTGCCAATACCATCCTCAGATGCTGAGAAAGTGCTTTGGCTACATTTTGAATCAGTACAGCCTTCAACTGTGTACCTTTTTTCTCTACTGCTTTAATGCTGATTCAAAGTCTGCAAGCTTCACGGAGTTTTTGTGAAAGCCGGTGGGCATTCCTCTGACGGGAATTTGCTGTATCTAGCCCAGGCCACTTTGATTAACATATCATTTAACAGCATTGCTCATGATTCAGCAAAAACACTCTGCCAAGTTTATCAGATTTGTAACATTAATCATCAAATATGCAAATTTCAGCATACATGCACTGTTTTGAAACACCAAGCCACATACTCAGCTGCAGTAAATCAGTATAACTCCAGGGAAGTCAACTGAGTTTTATGCCAATTTACACCAAATTTGTCCCACTGTATTTATACTACTACACTCTGCAATTCTTTTACTCAAGTACTGCTGACATTGCAGATAATTGTATTCTAAGCAACTTTAAAACAATTTAGGAAGTGAAGAAGTTCTCAAAAGGAGGTACAGAGGAATCCAATTTTCTCAACATCTCATCTTCAAAATGAAACTGCATATTACTTTATTATGAATAATGCTGTTCAGAATTAGGACAGACTTAATTATAACTGCTACAAGAAGCCAGTAGGATAACAAGCATCTTTTTGATTCAGGAGCAGATACTATTGGTGAGAATTAGATGACAAAAATCAATCTTGAGGTTCTAAGTACAAGGAATAGAAATGTTATCTTCATCTTAGAAACTGCAACTACAGATGCTCAGACTGATCTAAATGACACTTGCGCACATCATTTAGCGGGAAGGAAAATAAGCTTCTGATAGTTTTGTTTGGCTTTTTT
>NW_010575182.1:0-1560 GCF_000687285.1 Phaethon lepturus
TTTTTTTTTTTTTTAATCACAAACCATTGTGGTTCAAAATCTGTGGAAAGACTAGCTTTGAATTTTGACTATACAAGACACAAAATGCTCCCTTAGGGTGAAGCTTTCGGGGCTTTCAGGACAGCCAGCGATGTTTGAGACAGACCTATGGGCACACCACCTGATGCTACACAGCTCTATTCAAGCGAGGCAAGTTTTGCTATGAATACACTTATTCAACAATAGACACCTGTAGTTTCATTTATTTTACTGTCTGTTGTGGTCTCAGTCAACCATCCACACTTAGGCGCAAGAAGTTCATCAAGGAAAAAAAAAATTTAAATACCCCAGCCTTGGAGGAGGAGTATTTATCTACCACTGACATCCACAGGAGAAGGCCTACATAAGGCATATACTCGATTTGTGACTCTTACAAAAGCTAACAGGTTGTTTTCAAAGGGGGGGGAACAAAAAGAAACCCCACAAAACAACTCCACAAGTCTTCCTAGAATCACAGATGTAAATGCAACAAAGAGCAGGAACAGTCAAACTCTGTATCTGACAAAAATACGATGCATTCCTAAACTGCATGGACAAATCAGGTTTAATTCAGACAAACACGACCTTTAAAAAACTTAACCTGCCACCAAGCACTTTCTATTTATTGGACTTCAGCAAACATAGTTTAGAAGTCAGAAAAAAATTCCCCACATCAAAAAATTTATTCTAATATTAAGCTTCTGCACCCAAACAAAACAAACTGGCACACACTGCCAGGCAACATCAGTGCTGCTTCACCGCACCAGCAAGAGCTGCTGTGAAGGGAGCTTCTCTTACAGGGCTTCAACACTACGTGGGCCATAATTCTTGAACTCATAAAGCGTTTGTAGATGACACGTCTGCCCGCTTAAACACTTCCCGCAATTTCGTTAATTATATGTCAAGGTCTGCAACTACTAAATGACTCCCATCCTGTAAAACAGAGAGCTCTCGGGTCCCCCTCCAGAATTTGTGTCTCAACTGCCATCTCTACAGATTCCTCTGGAACATATCCCATTACCTCAGATGGGAAAATACTTTTAAAACTTGAATAAAATGTGCAGCTATACCATTGGGAAATGGTGGGGTTTGGGGGTGTTTTTTTTCTTTTTTTTAGTGCCGTACAACCGTTTACCGCAGGTGGCTCGTTCAGGGCAATATACATTTCTATATAAGGGGATGGAGATCACACCAGGAGCAGACAAGTGCAACCCCAAGTTCAGCTTCCCCTTTCCACGGCCACGAGCAGGGCTTTCATGTTAACGCCATCACCACTCTACACCGACGTTATCCTCCCCTGCGAGGGTTGCGAGAAAGAAAATACCCGGCCTTCCCCCCCGCTCCCCCCGAGTCGTCATCAAGATGCAAGTTCACAGATTCTCTCAGAGACAGAAAAAAACCAAAAACGAACAATGGGAAACACTTCCCCGCGGGCGCCCCACACGACCGAGCGAAATGGGATCCAGAGCTACTTACTGGGGATCAGACGCTGCTAAAAATACGGGAGCGAAACCCGGGCGATGGCCCATGCGCCGGGACAAA
>NW_010575183.1:0-1550 GCF_000687285.1 Phaethon lepturus
CTGCTCCAAGGCCAAGGTTTATCGAGCAAGGGAAGCGGGGGGGATGCACACCACAAACAGCCAAATCGAAATCTGCTGGAAGTGGAATGATCCAAAATACTGACACCTTAAAAATACAATAGCCCTATAACTGTCTTAAAACCCCCTTGAAAAATGAATGGTGTTGTAAAGATATTGTATGGAAAACACAACATCTGACATTATCCAAACAAGTTTGGCATAATATAATAACTTACCAGAATACTAGCTACTTAAAACTTCTAGCATTGCAGAACTTTAAAATGTCATAATATATTGCCAAAGCCTGACAGTAAACACCCCCAAATTAGGTTACTTTTCACCACCTTTTTTTTTTCTTTTAAGCCAGTCCTCTAAACAGAAAGCATTTCCTCTAAATCACGAGTGAGGTTTTGCATTAAATCTCTAAGCCACAAACACCACTATCAGAGAGCTTTAAGGGCAGATTCTAACACTTCTGAAAACCAAAATAAAAATCATATTGGCTTCAGTGGATCAAAATACTTTGTCTAAACTCTTTGCTACCACTATGCTATAGACTGAACACCAGGGCATTCGCCCAACCTGCTATTACTTGCTGAAAAAGTCGGCATATCCTAAAGATGATAACAGGAAAGCTAGATCAATGGTTTGACATGGTAGATAAGAAGAGTTGGACCCTTTTTCCGTAGTCAGGGAATTGCTCATTGTTTAAGAAAGCCAAAAAATTTTCTGTACTGTGCCTAGGCTGTTTCTTAATCATTAAAATAGTAGCTTTCCAATTAATTACTGTACAGTCTTAAGTCCTTCCTTATTGGACAAAACCACTTGGAGATATATGATCACAACCACTTTTATACCACAGTTTTCAGACAGATGAGGATCAAATTCAACCTAATGCAGCTACAAACTACTCATTAACTACCAAATAATGGAATTAACAGCCAAGAGCAGTGAAAAATTTTGTGAAGCCACTGTAATGCTTTGTGAATATGGTTGAACACAATTGTCATTTTTCTTTGGAATGTAGTGAGATGGGATTGTACAAGGTAGCAAAGGTCAAAATATGGACTTTGGAAAGATGAAATGAATGCCCAATTTGGTTTACTTTGTTTTTTCTAGTGATTGAAACAGCACATTTTAGCCATCAGGGATGTCTCAATACACTTTCTAAAGTACCACTGACCATCTTGGAGAATTCTGCGATACAGCTTTAACTAACATGGCGTTTTCTGTGAGAACGACACTCCCCTGTGTCATCTATTTCCAGTACGAGTCAGTCTTGTGTAATACAGTTCTGTCATCTAAGATGAAACACTCCTAAAGACACAATTCAACTGTGGATACAAACTAGTGATTGTCATTTATGATCTGGAGGGATGAGCAATATGTTCCTTCTGAATGAAAAAAAACAACGGAGACATGTGCCCTCACAGATGTAGTTTTAGAAGGTCTTTTGTGTACACATTGACTGTGTTTGGTTTATAATTTAAATTTGTGTCCTGCATTTTTTCTTGCTATTTGCTTGGAAGTGCTGTGTAGGTGACCTTATG
>NW_010575184.1:0-1544 GCF_000687285.1 Phaethon lepturus
AACCTAGTGATTCTGTGATTCTGTGAAGTATGTGCTGTAAAGGCACAAACATGCACAATTGAAATGTTTCCAGTTTTTCATCCTTGTAACACACTTGAGGTGGAAGATCGGGAGGTGATAGTGACCCAAGTAGCAATCACTAACTGCCAAAGAGAGTGGCATGGGGTGGCACAACCAACAAGGTGGCTTCTGCTGACCATCTAAGTTAGGAAGTAATAAATAATGAAAAAAACAAGTCCCTTGCAGGGGAGCGGAGTAGTAGGGAGAGAGGTGATATAACTGTGGATATCCTAGACTGCGCAGAAACCTAATCCTGAGGAGGATCTGCTATGTAAAAGTGAGGCTGACAGAGACTTCAACCAGCCCCAGTAAGTGTCTTGTTCCCCTGTGTGGATCACAAGTACAGTGCAGGCTTTCATACCTTATGAGAGTGTTCTGTACAGAACAGGCCATATATGTAAAGAAGTTTCAAAATAATTATTAAATTACACATGCAATAGAAATGCATGTTGGAATGGTTATACCTGTACAACCTATTTCACATAGAAAAGTATTAAACTTTTTAAT
Organism: Phaethon lepturus; assembly: GCF_000687285.1. Lineage (NCBI taxonomy): Eukaryota > Metazoa > Chordata > Aves > Phaethontiformes > Phaethontidae > Phaethon > Phaethon lepturus. The sequence goes on from NW_010575184.1 coordinate 568, forward strand.
TAAAAGTGGTTTTTTTCAAAGCAAAGTTTAGGGTATGTATGCTAATTGTACTGTGGTGTCCTTACTGGTGATTCGTTACAGGCATTTGCAAACCACCCTGTTATCAGGAAGCGTGTCTTAATTGTAACACTCTTTGGCAGTATGTTCATTTCTTATTCTGTCCACGGGACTTCAGCTTCATGCAGTGGACAGAATAGATATACAAGGCAGCAGAATTAAGGTTCCATAGGGAAAAATAAATCTGGTCTGTCCTATTTTTCAAGTGCAACTTGAATTATCTTCTGTTAACAGAGAGTACAGGGAGAAGATACTGTCAGTTAATTCATTCTTATGTCATTAAATCTGTTGTGCTGAAAAAGAACTGAAAATAGTGTGTAAGCAGCCTCACCTTCATTGTATCTTCAGACTGTAGAGACCAGATTCAAACATTAAGACAAACAACATTTCTATGACCTCTAATGCCTCTGCTTAGGTCAGCGTAGGATAAAGCTGCGCAAACAGGTGCTATTCTCCTACCTGCAATGTAAAGCCAGGTTTAAGCTGTTACATGTGCTCTCTTGAGACAAGGCAAACTCTAGCTATTTTAGCATGCTTACTATGTCATCTGCTTCATATATATTTTAATGTTTCTGTAAAATAATTGTGCTACAATTTCAGAGGTATGCTGGATTTGCTGATGTCATCATGAAATGCATTGCCTTTTGTACAGTGGCTGTCTTTCTTACTCGTGCTGGTATCGAGCACCACTGAGTATTCCTGTAGATAACAGATTTTTTTATAGGTTAAGCAATTATCAGACAGAAAGATATGAGAAGTTCCAACTGCTGTTGAACTTTTCCACTACGCCAGATTCCAAACAATATAACTGTCATGAAAAAGCAAAAACTTGTATGAGGTGGCTGAGAAAATCAGAAGAAACACGAGGCTGTACGTCCCCTAACAGTACTGAGGACTGAATACAAAGACACCGAACAGGC
>NW_010575185.1:0-1561 GCF_000687285.1 Phaethon lepturus
CGGTGCGGCAGCTTTGCACGATCTGAAAAAATGGTGAGGGCAGACAGGAGGCAAAGACTGTGCACGCGTGCCACGTGCGGAGGCAGATGCTGACGTGACCTGGTTTGGCTTTTGAGTGTGTGCTCTTTTGGTTTGTTGTCTTCTCTCCATCCCCATTGCCTTGCCCCCCCTTTGGGAGAGCTTGGCTGGCGCGGCAGCAGCAGATTGCAGGAAGCCGGAGCGACCGTATGATGCCCTGCGCTCTGTGACTGCCAATTACGCCAGATACGGAGGATGCGCTCCGTTCGTAGGGTGAGGATGTAGAGAGGAGTGTTTTTGAAAGGCATTGCTGTGTGTTTGGGAAGGGAGACGATGGCGTGAACCACTGCAGGTTAATATGATTAGCAGATCAAAAACTCCAGGCTGAAGCTGGGTACCCACTATCTGTTGTGTTTCAATGGGATTTGGCCACATACCTCTCTGGGGCTGTTTCTGATCCTTCTTCCTGTGATGCACAATGTCTGTGAGCCATTTGCTTCCTTTACCTCCGCTCATACAGTATCTGTTGGTATCATGTCAGCAGCGAGTGCTCTCTCTGCAAGGTCAAGGTCTCTGCTGCGCGTGGCAGAGTTGTAGACCTGGATTTGTGCTTTCGTTCACGGTCCTCTGGGCCATTGTGCAGCGTAAGAGTTTCATAAAGTCCAAGTTACATTTTCTTGTGTTTATGAGCAGTGACAAGGGAGCACAGAAATTGTCCAAAGCGACAGTCTAGCACTGAATCTTCCAGATAGTGTCAAAACCAGCCATTACGGTGAAATTCCCATCTCTAATTCTGAAAAAAATGTACTTGAATTATATTTGAGATTGAAAAGTTTTCATGGCTGAGATTTTCACAGAAATTGCTTGCTTTCTGTAGCAAAGTTGTAATTAAGTTCTGGCAAGTTAGAGCATGAGTTTTTGGGGGATTTGGGGGATTTAAGCCTGTTCTTGGAAAATTAAAACAAGAGCAAAAACCCAGAGGCCATTTTTATTGCTGCTTTCCCTTCAGAAAAAAATACTCTGGTCTCCTTCCATCACCCGAGCTTCAACAGTAAACTTCAAAGACAAGCAAAGCAGGAGGATCCTGTTAGTGATGTGGTAATAACTCTGTGCTTCGTAGGATTAAGACAGTGTTTTTCCACAAATACACACACACAGAGTGCAACAATTCTGTAGTGGTACGTGACGGGTGCTACAAAAAGATGGAGCCGTCTTTGAACTTTAAAGTGGTTTTGTCTCACTTGGGAGAGGAAAGACAAATAATGTTGTAATGCCTGTGAGTGATACTGTGAAAAAGAAAGGTGCATGCTCACCTGCTTTATTGGACCGGGTGCCGAAATGACTTCTTTCTTGGGCTCTTTGCTTTCAGGCGCAGTACAGGTAGCTCTACAGGTGTGAAGTTCTGTCTTTAAAAAAAAAAAGGACGAAAAAGCCCAACTACCCGCACTGAAAACCTAGCAAAATAGTACGGAGAAGCGCGTGTCCAGTGTGAGGGGGATTGATGCGATCAGGTCGGACAAAGGGCGTATCCTCACGCGGGAGC
>NW_010575186.1:0-1559 GCF_000687285.1 Phaethon lepturus
CCCTCGTCCCCACCCTCCATGCTCTCCAGGTCAGCCGGGAGACGGGCTCAGGCCCTGCCAGCGGTGGCTGGCTCCGTGAGCGTGCCTGGCTCTCACCAACTGCCTCAGGGGCCCGGCCAGAGCAGCCAGAGGCACGGGCACGCTCAGGGAGGGCTGCCGGGCATCGCTGCCTGAAGCGGCCCGGTTAAACTGGGGCCAGAGAAGGGCCGCCACAGCACAGAAGCTCAACCGGCAAGCCCCTGGGGCAAAGGCTGGGTTGCTGTGGCCAGCAGTCTGACCCCACCAACAACCCCAAGGAGTGCTCCCTCGGGGCTTCTGCCCAGCCAAGCCTCCTTCCCGAGAATGCAAGATCACCTTCACGCTGCTGATCTGCGCCTTGAGCTGAGCCACCTCCTCCAGAAGAAGCTGCATCTTTTGCCTTTGCTCCGCCAACAGAGCGCACAGGTTCCTGCAGGAACTGGAAAGCAGATCTTGCCAGAGAGAGGCCCATCCCCTCTGGGGAGCATCTGAGCTCAGCAAGGAGGAGAGACACATGTGCTTTCCCTGCTTTGCGAGCTCTTCCCTTCCCCACCAGGCTGAGCAAAAGGCAAAGGCAGGAGACAAGTACGGCAGCCCTGGCCGATAGGAAAATGAGCGCCGGTGGCACGGGCTCGGCTGGCGCTTCCGCACAGAACCCATTCCAGCTCAGGAAACGTCTCTTACCACAGGGTCTTCAGGTCCGCTGCAGACGCAAAGGTCAGCTCCTGCAAGGGAAAAGCACTCTGTTACAGCACCCACTAGCAGAGCCGCTGGGGCTTCCCAGGAGAGGCTTCCCTCGGAAGACACGGCACAAGCTGCCGCTTCTTTGGGCCACCCTGCGTGGAAGCAGAAGAGCCCGTGATTTATCCAGCCACTGCCAGCAACGCTCCGTTGCATGAGATGCCCGTCCCACAAGAGCCACTGACCTCTATCAGTCCCTTTGCCTGCATTGTCCACGCTAGCAGAGAGGTCCCCCAGCAAACACCGGCTGCAATGGACATCACCAAGAGACAGTTATTTGACTGGGGTTGCAGTCGCGTTGCCTCCTCCCTGTTGCCTTGCGGGTGGGGCAGCAGGTTAGCTGAGGAGGTGGGGAACGCGGGGTGCAGCGACCGGGCGCGCCTCTGGCCGGCGGCCATCGGCCCAGGCTTGAGGGGACGCTGCAGCCGTGATCGTCAGGTGCGCTTGGTGCCCGAGAGCTATTCCCCATTTCCGCTCGCCGCTTCAGCGAGCACCGTCACCAGGCTGCATGGGCTAGCAGAGGTACCTCTCCATCGGTCCCCCTGCACGGCCCCGCCCCTCCCCTCTGGGAATCCCCAGTTCAGGCTTGGAAATACCTACGCCCATCCCTCGCAGGCTTGCAGACTAAGCAAGCCGTTTGGTCCAGTGGCCAGAGCAGCAGCATGGCTGGGAGACTACCAGCCTTATCGGGAGTCCAAAAGCCAGTCCCAGTCCCAGACAGGCTCGGGAAGCACTTGGGCCGCGGCAGTTTCCACACATACTGGCCCACAAGGAGAGCTGGCCGGCTGAACGCTGGCATC
>NW_010575187.1:0-1564 GCF_000687285.1 Phaethon lepturus
CGCCGAGCGGTGGGGCAGCGGGGTCCTGCCAGCACCCCGGCTCCTCCGGCCCCCCAAAAGCACCCGGCTCCCAGACAGCTGCTCTGGGCCCGCCGTTTTAAACAAGTGGCCACCTAAGCAAGTGCATCGTTATTTCCTGTGTTAATTGGCCTTTCCTCCATCCTCTGTTGCTTCACATCAATAAACCACGTTGTTTGGGCTACTTGGGGTAGTGTCAACACGAGCGTTTACTGGTCATTAAGCACTGAGCTTTGGCTAATAAATAAAGTTCACAACGTAATGCGAGGCTATTTCTTTTAATAAACTGCAACTCAGAACATGCAAAGACGCCGGACCGCTGATGAACAGCATTGCTGAAACGTGGAGAAGCTGTACGGTGATTATTTTTATGACCTTACCTCATCTCCGAGTTAGTTTTGAACAGTTTCTGAGCTAATTATCACAGATCATTTTAATTAATCAGGGAAGGGCTGACAGAACAGTGCTGTACCTTTTTGTGTTTTTGCAAAAGACACATCAAACGTCTTGTACAACAGGAAAAGTAAAAATATGAAAAGCGGGTTTCCCTTCAGATGGACAAGATCAAAAATATTTCACACAGATTTTTGGAAAAAGAAAAAGAAATCCTTAGCCGCTTTCTAAACTTGTAGCCCAGAGGAATTATTCTGAAAGGTCTTTTCCTTCCTTTTCTACTTCTTAGTGTATAAAGAAGATACCATCAAATCTGCAGCGTGAGATCCAGTCAGTTTGCAGGTTTTATAGCTATCTCTTCTGTGCCAGATAATTTAATGGGTCTCTTGGTCCTAATGTTCTTAACTCAGCAATGTGTCTGAGCATTTTAGATAAGAGACATACTTAAGGCTTTGGCAAAGAAGTTTGGATTTTAATTGCTGCTTCAAAAATTGATCAACCGTGCTGCTGTTGCAAGATTTCTGTTGAACTCAAGAAACGAACGCTTGATAGGTGAACACCTACACCCCCCCCAAATCCATCTGCACCACAAGTTGAGACTAATCCTGGCTTCAATCATCAGCAACGCCTGGCGGGGGCTGCACACCTGGAAACACTATTTTTATGCCATAATTCAGTTGCCCCCAGCTGTGGGCCAGCTGTGCAAGAGCCTGCCAAGGCTCTGACCGTCGCACCGCACGCCCTGCAGCTGTGCAGTGGGTTTCTCCAGCTTGCATCCCATCGCCGCTTTCAGTAGTGACCTGGAGAAGACAGAGATCTTAGGAGACCTTGATGACCTCTTCCCACATCTTCCCACCCAAACCGTACTTCCACGGCTCGTAGGAGCAGTGTGGCGCACTCCAGACGGACGCTAAAAGACAACTCTTGTGTTACGTCACGTGTGCACAAAACTGCCTGGAATTGCACTGCAACCTGCAGTTTGCCAGCTCGGAAGAACAAAATCCTTTGCTATGTGCTGAAGGGAATTCGCCATGTGGAGCACGTCCCTGGGCGCTGCGCGCTCCACCACGCAGGCTCCCCGAGACCTCCCAGCTCCCGGCGAGCAGAGCTGGCTGCTCGCTCCCTGCGGGGCCGGCGCCTTGGCCCCTCGCCG
>NW_010575188.1:0-1562 GCF_000687285.1 Phaethon lepturus
CGATCCAGCCTAATCCATGAGATCCAGGAGATTATGTCCAACTCATCCATTCTCCTGGGTGCTAGTCACTGGCTTGCAAAAGAGCTACATGTCTAGCTCCCAGCTTGGGTGGCTTCTCCAAACAGATGATTAAAAGATTTGGAAGCTCCATTGCACACTGTGCTGTAAGAAAGAGAAGACGTTGTCTGTGCAAACTCTCCGGGACTCCACAGGCTGCAGATCTGTGGGGGTTGTGATCTGTACAAAGCAAATAGCCTGTAGATCTCATCTTTATTAGCCCAGGTTTAATGGTCATCTGTTTTGGCCTTATTGTCCCCTGAGACAACACTGTTGGGAAGAAATCCTTTAAAGCTTTATTAGTTTTGTGTTTCCATTGTTTCCTTGTCATGGGTCTGCTAGACAAAACTTTTCTTTGACAGTGGCTGCTTCTTCCTAAAAGCTTATGATTCCTCCTTTCTGTACCAGCAGGCTCCATCACAGCATCTCTCTCTTGTAATTGCCTTGGGCCAATTTCTTCTAAAAGAATTAAAAATGCAAATCTAATATCATAATTGTGTAATATGATAAGCTTGGCAGCTCAATCAATACTATCCCCCACTGTCAATAATACAGCTCCAATGCATGTTTGTCAGACCTGACCAGTCTCACTTTATCACTGGCACTGTGGTCCTTCCACATCTATAAGATATGACATTTTATTAGTAGGTTCCTATCAATCAGATCTGATTTTTGCATCTGAGAAATTCATTTTGTCGTCTTGCTGCCTGGCGGCACTGGGGTTGCTCTTTGAGCCGGGCGTCGGAGGCTTGCAGACTTGGGCTTCCCCAGGCTCCCACGTTACAGTCTGGCTGAGGCCTGGGACTGACAATAGCACACTTGGGTGTCTTCATTTTCTAGCCGCAAATGACATGGGGTTAGCAGCAAAGGACATGGCTGGTAACCACTGTGGAAAGGGAAATCGGTGGATCAATAAGAGAATGCCCGCTGGTGCTCGTACTGTTGGGTGTCTCTCTAAATTAAGGAAGATTTAATGCGAGATAACTTTTCACCCCCTGGTGAGTCTGCAAAACCCATTCCAGACAGTACTTTGTTACCCAATAATGCCTCCAAAGTAGGGTGTTTCTGAATATGTCAAAAGGGCTGCTGATTCAAAATGGAGGCAAACCAGAGGACACAGTAATTCTATTAACACAGACATTGTTTCTTCCCACCCAGCCACAACCACAATAACTGAAAACAAAAGGACAGTTTGCATTCTTCTGAAGTCCACACCCAGCCTTAATAAACCTACCTCTTTCTGCCTGGACTTGCTTTAAAATGCTACATCTAGGAAAGGTCCTTTTAAAAAAAGGAGCTTTTAAAAAGGCTCCTTTAAAATGTCACATTCTGCTGTGCTTGGATTTGGTCTCATGGTAATCTCTAATGTCCCTCCAACTCTGCTGACCTCTGTAGAATTACCCTCAGTCTGTCCCAAGGAGAAAAAATGGGACTCCTGGTCTTCAGCCTGGACTACAGTTAGAAAAGTTACCACCCCTGGAAGGAAAAAAAAAAAAAAAAAAAAA
>NW_010575189.1:0-1541 GCF_000687285.1 Phaethon lepturus
GGTCCCTTCCAACCCAAAGATTCTATGAGTCAAGTTAATAAAAGAAAGAAAATGACCTAGAAGAACAGAAATGCCATAGACAGCAGAGAACCACAAAATAAACACTTCTTTCTGGTGACAAACAAATGAGTCCAGCAGTGTATTTCTGAATGCATTTCATGGACTCTCTGAAGTCAAAATGTATGAAACTACTAAATTTTTAGTTGCTTTGCCTACTAAAAGAGCACCTCTCCTGAGTCAGGCAATGCTCATTCATTCTTTTATCACCATTAAAACTGTGTGGTCTAAACTGGTTACTGGTTTCAGCAAGGCGCAAGATGAAAAGAAGGAAGGTTTGAAAGCAAACCAGGTTTGTGTTTTGTGTTTTTTTTTTTCCTCCCCTCTCCAAACAGTAATGTGGTATCTAAAATTCCCACTAGAACTAGAATTCCCACTGTTCTACTTATTCTATGCCTGAGCTTATGCATTTCTCAGACTAAATACTTTCCCAGGTTTTCTTGTACTCACATAGTTATTGATCTGTATTTGCTAGTGGTATATATGGGTGATTAGCTGTAGTGCCTGTTATTCATGGTTACACGTGTAGCAAGTTTTTTTTTTCTTCTCTCTCTACACATTATCCTAACTTCCTCTTTCCTTTCCAAGCAACAAGTTTTCCACCAACAGGTCAGGTCTGGTCTGGTCTTTTGAAGTGTAGTGTTTCTCAGCCAAAAGGATGACTTGTTCCTTATCGATCCATGGTTCAACAGGAGGAGTGTTTAAGTACTGTGTGTCTGATTGAGGTTGACCATTCCTACAGTTCTCAGCAAAACAGACTGCATTGTCAGGAAATAAACCCAGCCAAGCAACCACTGAATTGCTCCTACCACTGAAGCTGTTCTCAGATCACTGTGATCCAAGAAAAACGTTTTGATCCTTACCTGTTCTTTTGGACAGCTTCCAGTATGAGGAAGTGCTGCCCTTACACCCTACTGCTGTGCTGCAACAGAAAACAGCATGTTTCAAGGATATCATTAAAACTTAGCGTGCATCTTGGAAGTGAAAGACTGAAAAACAAAGCCCATTGTGACCCTTTTTTATTTAAAAATGTGACTTTTTTATTTAAAGATTGGCTGGTTTGTCCAATTTGAACATGAAGGGTGATGTCTCAAAAATAGAGAGGGAGGCAGATTAGTAAGGCCACTTTTCAATGGACTGGTTAGTACCCTAATAAACACCTCTGTCCCTTTGCATCTGCTGTAGTTATGTGCTCTATTACTGCTCCTTCAGGCTTGTTGAAAAGATCTTGACCAAAGCTCAAACCCACCTGTCACTAGGGCCCATGGTGAAGACCTGCTAGTTGGTAAGAACTACAGCTTAATTAAGCTAGTGGAATTTTACTGGCTATCCTTTAGTTGTTAGATCATCTTAAGTTTGTAAAAGACCAAAAACTCAAAGCACAAAAGGGCCAAACTCCACATTACAATACAACTAAAATCTATTGTCCAAAAGCATTAGCAAAAGTAACATGAACTATTTCACATGGCAAAACTGCCTTCCTT
>NW_010575190.1:0-1569 GCF_000687285.1 Phaethon lepturus
TCTTTCCCCATTTGGGGAGACTTGTTGCAAAGCCCTTTTGTCTCTGTTTTCACCACTCTCATCCTTTGTTGTCATAGTTGCTGTACATTAGGCAAACCTTTGAAAGCCTTGATTCAGTTCAAATGAGCTGGCTGTGTTAGCCAAGAAAAGAAGAATCATGCAATGAAAAAAACGCCTCACTTTAAGCCTTTATAATGCCTGAAAGCATCACTTTTTGTTCTTTTGTTCATTGCTGGTATTTTCAGACTGGAAGTGTTGAACAGGAGAATTGTCCTGCCTTGTGAGGTTAGAACTTGGCTAGAGCAAGAGGAGCTTGTGACCCGAGCAGATGTGCTTCAAGTGTGCTGAGCTGCTACCTCGAGAGCTGTTTTGAAGAGGGGCCTCGGTGTAGCTGGAGTTCACAAAACTCAGTGTCTTGTGAACAGTGCTGCATTAGTTGCGGCATTCATTTTGCTGCAGAGTGTCATGGTGGACAGGTAAAAAAGAAGAATCACTGGTACTTAAACTGAAAACAAATGTGCTGAGAAGCTGGGTTAATGTCTTGCCTGATGGAGACAGGCAGAGTGCATTCTGAGGGGACTGTGCCACTCACCATGGCCAAGCTTCTGGTGCCCACAAACCTAGATCTGACAGCAGCCAGATGTGAAAAAATTAAGTGGCTCGTATGTATCTCAGAGTGCAAAGCTGAGGTGGGCTTACAGGGAAGCTTGGTGGTGGTTCTTAGCTGCTCACAGCTTGCACACCTGGTTGGTAAGTAGCTAGCACAGATACTGGCATTTAGGTTTGCCTGATCTGGTACCCATCAGGCTTCTTCAGCTGGAAGAAGTTGAGGCATTTGGGGCAGTCAGTGGGTGAACTGAGTGGTTCTAAGTGCCTCTTTCACCCCTGCTAGCAGCTGGGATGATGCCAGTGACCTGGGGCATAATCCTGCTCACCTCTATGAGGCCTGCACTGAATCCAGTGCTTGGCAGGGTCCCCGTTTGTATCCTTCGTATCCTTCAGCAATATTTCCAGGGCTAACTGCAGATCTTTCTCCAAAGGCAGGGGCACACAGAACCTCGGCGCCAGCCAGGTCAGCTGTATGAAACAAAAGCCAGGTCCCATCTCTTGGAGACTAGGGCATTTTCAGATGAAGAGCATGGCTAGGCCTGAGAAGCGTGGGGCTGGAGGAGTGCTCAGGTGGACTGCCCTCCGTTGACACACCTCCCCACTCCTGGCTTGTGGCTGCTGGTGGAGACTGGACGGCAGAAATCAGGAGGAACCTGGGGCTGACACTGTGTGGGAGATTTGTTAAAAAAGATTATAAGGACAAATCCATGGGGCATTTACGGTGACTCAAAGGTGAGATAGGGGAAAGGAGATTTAGCAGCAATGTTATTAAAAACTGTTGACACCGTGAGGTTGGAAGGCAGTTCCCTGGGCTGATGGCAGACTTGGAACTGCTCTTGGAGGTGGCTGTCACCGATGTGCCGGGCAACTTGACAGGGTGTAAAATAAGACACGGACTTTGTAGGTGCATTGATACAGATGTGGGGGAGCAGTTTTCTTTTTGGCTTTTCTCTGCCCACA
>NW_010575191.1:0-1562 GCF_000687285.1 Phaethon lepturus
TGGGCGCAGGCAGGGCACAGGCTGTGCACAGGCTGATTGCGGGCTGGGCGCAGGCAGCGCGCAGGCAGGGCGCGGGCTGTGCACGGGCTGATTGCGGGCTGGGTGCAGGCAGATTGCGGTGCAGGTAGTATGCAGGAGGACACCCACCTCCCACACCAGACCTGAGCCCCCCGCAGCAAGCAGCATATCCCTTCCTGGCTGCCCTGCACAGGGAGATGCCGTTCCAGTGCCTGGAGCGAGACCGACTGCACGCCGTTAGTTTTCTGTTTGCACCCACGTCCCACTCGTGTCAGCCGGGGGGGGTGGTGTTCTGCCCCATACCAGGAGCAGCCCCTGCCACGGTCACAGCAGTGGAGGGGCCGTCCTTTGGGGCTGGCAAGGGCCTGCAGTCCCCCGTGTCATCCATGCAGCGATGCAGGGTTGTGGACAGGATTCTCATTCAGACCTCATATCCCTGTGAGGAACCCGCAAATCATCTTCAGGAGTTCTAATACGAGCCTGCGTCATTGACTTGGCAGGATCCGATGATGTAACCTGCTTCTCATCATTTCTTAACTTCCTCTTCCATCTTGATTTTGAAGTATTAATTCAAGCAGCTTAGCCTTAATTTAGGCTTGAGGGCATCCGTCCCAACACAGCTAGGGAAGCTCACAGGACGATCGGTGTTCCCCTGCTCCATCCCTCTGCCCAGCTAAGGGAATGGTCACATCTGCTATCAGCCCGACTCAAACATGAAACAACTGTCAGCTACTTAAAGATGTTAATGGATAAACTGGATGTTGGTTAACTCGCACAAATACAGCTGTGAGCTAAGGAAAATTGCCGTAAACATCTATGTTCATAATACAGACTGGTGCAACACCCTTGATGTTATGCAAACAGTGTTTCTTTAATCTGACTCGTATAGGCTTTGCAGTAAGAGAAAGATGGGAAGAGTGGCTGACAAGGCACCCAGACCCCTGTGGTGGCTTTTCTAAGGGTGTCACTAAAGTGCTGTGTGGTGACGCAAAGTTGTAGGATTCCCACGACCAAAAACCTCCCCAAGCCCTTAAAGACATTTGGGGTGTGCTGGTGCTGCAGGGGTTAACCACCAGAGAGGGTGGAATCTGCATAAGGCTGATTTGGGGAAAAAAATAATGAAATGCAGCTTAGCTGAAATGGTGGCTGAGTGGGATTTGGTGAATGGCATCTCTGAAGGGAAACCTGCCCTAGGCAGGGGCCGCGGTGTTCTGGAAGGGCCATCTCGCTGGAAGCCGCAAGGTCTCTAATTCACAGGCAGAAACCTCCCTCTGTGAGATGTGGGTTATTTATCGCTGCCCAGCTCAGCGCTTTCAGCTTTTCCCTCACCCCCAGCCTGCAGGCAGGGTGCAGGAGGGTGATGGGTGGCTGTCAAGGCTGTCATGGGTGCTGGTGCCTGGTCCTGGCCACCATAACGCCGCACTGTGACCTCGCGTGGAGCTACCCACCCCAAAGTTATATCAAAGTTGCATTAATTTGCCTCAAAGATCAGGTCAAGATGAGCCTGTTCCCACTGCATCATCATCATCATCATCATCATCATC
>NW_010575192.1:0-1535 GCF_000687285.1 Phaethon lepturus
TCCCCAAGCCTGCAGTGTTGCATGAGGTTGTTAAGGGGGTTTGCCCCTTTAGTTCTGTCTGTGGTAACGGGCTAGAAGAAAACGAGCAGGGTCTGTAGCTAACCCCCTCTGGCTTCTTTTGTGAGGAAGAATGCACTCTTCCCCACTCCCTTCTTAAAAATACAAGTCTAAAATTACTTATCTTTTTTTTTAGGTAGCTTTAGTTTCTGTAAGTTTTGCCTTGCTAGTCTTTGTTCAACCCCCATAGGTCTTGTGACTGGGAATAGTGATGTGTTCACTCACCCATACAGGATACATGCCTGGGGAACATAAGGACAAACTTGAATGCCAGGTACAAGTTCAGTACAAACGTTAGATCACTGCAGACCTGCTGTTATTGGTTCACAACCCACATCCTGAGTTACCATACTAATTCTCTTTTGTGGCTGTCCAGTTTGTCAAGGCTTATCAACATGACAGAATAGTTCAGATGCGTTATGAGGTTTTTGCCCAAGATCTGAAAACACACACAACTGCTGTCATTTTCCAATATACTATGTCTTGATGTGTCCTTTCCAAGGGTCTTATCCAAGTTTTTTGTATCTCTAATATACTTGATACCGTGCTGTGCACGTTGGCTTAGCCGCAGCTTTTTGCATAAAAATGAGTTGAAAATGCATTTGTACCAATTCTCATGCATGTGTTTTACATTATACAGACAGATTCTGAAATTCTGAGAAAAGTATCACCCATTGTGGTGCTCCCGGCTGCTGGCAGACACGGAGCATGCTCACAGATTGTTTCAGGGGAACACGACAACGGTAACTTCATGGTGGACTAACTGTTTGTCTGTAGGCATTTCTAGGCTAAAGTGAACTTTTGTTAGTGTCTGTCTTGGGAATGCTGTTATGATGTGGGTGTGCGCTATAGCAATGAAGTGCTTCGTATTTGTTAATTAACGCCAGTTAACCACAGCGCTTGCTGGCCAATTTGTAAAGAAAGTTGTCTTGTGTGCATTATGAGTGTTCTTTGGAGGTGTTTGTATTTTCTTGGATTCAGGTTCTTGTTGCATAGTGCTGAAAGTGTATGTGGTTTAGGACTGACATGTCTGAACCTTTAAACATTCTTGGATGATAATTGAGCAGAAGAAAGCTATGATCTGGCTAAGCATTTTTTTCCCCCTAGCTTAATTTTTTCATAGCTTTCTGTTGTGCTTTGCCTAGGAGCTAAAGTGCCTAGGAACTACCCTGCCTGTAGTTTGTGACACTGTCTCTTGAGTGTACAATGGCAGGGTAGAACTCTTTTCTGAAGGATTTCTCCTTTAACAAACGGTTTGTCAGTCCTGCTTGTAGTATAAGTACAATAGAACAGCTGAAGAATCTAATGCTATTTTAGTTTAGTAAGCTGGAAGCAAAACTTTACAAGCTCCTAGGAGCTTGTAAATCTGCTTGTTGAGTCATGGAAGTCTGCTTTGCATGATTCTACTAAGACAAGTTTAAAATCAGTGCGAAAAGGGGGTAAAAGGTGATTATGGTAATCTTTCTAACATATTTCCA
>NW_010575193.1:0-1554 GCF_000687285.1 Phaethon lepturus
TGTTAGCTGCAGATGTTGCAGTTGTAGCACTTGGGTAAAAGAAAGGACACTAAATACTATAATGTTTTAAAAATTAAATCCTAATACATATAGGTTTTTTAATCACTTCATTAAAAGAGGACAATGAAAAAATGTATTTTAGCATACCATATTTCTCCATATGTTCTTTGCCAGCATTTGCAAACATCTGAGGTGCTACTGGAGCACTTGCTAAGCCGTATTTATTTATCATAATTTCCAAATGTTTGTCAATTGGGTTAGTTCTGTCTGAAAACTAAAAAGGAGAGAAATAGTTATAAAGCAAGTCATAATTTCCTTTTCTTTACAACATCACCATGAAAGTGGCATGGATTTCAAGAAAAATAGAGGTTTTCCTGATATTTTAAGAATTCCACTGGACAGTATGTTGCACTTCAGTAACATGTTTTGAAGCATTCATAATTTCCCAACTATAAGAAAGAGTAAATAAGCAGAAAATGCTTAACATTATAATCCTTGCACTGATTCATGGCAAGGACCACCCCTATGTGATTTCTATCACAGGCACTATTTTTAGCAGATGACTCCAGGTATTTTCCACCTCAGCTTAAAATCCTATAGTTAACATAGTTCCAAGTTATAAAATTAATATTGTATTAGTATTTTCAATGAAGCTTAGACGAAATATTACAAAGCATGTTAAAGAGAACTCTTACTCATTTCAACGAGTCGTTAAATTTAACATTTCTCAAACTTCTGCATATATTATCAAATTTGGCAGTTCTGTAGTTAAACAACATATGGGCTCTAATATTGATTGCCATAAGGTGAAATACAAACAAAAACTCCACACTTCTCCAGTAAAAATAAAGAAGAGACAAGAAAGAATGGTTTACAGAAGCCCTTAGTTTTTGGGAAGGTGTGTAACTGGTTAACTGAGTAAGCATGAAGCCAAAAGCTAGAAGACCCGGAATCTGTCTTCAATTTGCTGTGTCATTTTGAGAAAGACACTTCAATTGCTCAATGCTTCAGTATCTGGTATTTTCATTTTTCCCTATTAACCCTGCTTTTAACGTATTCTTGGCCAAATAGTAAAAGCATGAATATGTAGGTATTATCACATCAATGCTAAAACATTCCATGCAAAATTTGTATATCATATCCACAGTCACAATCATAAAACTCATTAGAAGTTTCCATGGATCACAATAATGGTTTATTTTGCAATCATCTACAGCAACATCTTAAAGGAACTGGTATTTATGAGAACATGTCTGAGAGAATGAGGAGGTGTATTTCATCTACAAATACAAGGAAACGTATAAAGTGTTCCAGACACTTACACCTGAAGCAAGGGATCCTTTTGCCATCCTCTCAAAGCCAAGTGCCAAAACACAATCTGCCAAACCTTAAAATAAAATTTGTGGCTATTTAAAACACAATGTAAATATAAATGACATTGTATATTAACAACAATTCCATTACAAGAAATACACATAAACACCTACCAGCTGCTCTTCCTCCTTTCCTCATTTTTGACAGAGAGTCAAACTGGGATGAGAATGATACTGATAC
>NW_010575194.1:0-1550 GCF_000687285.1 Phaethon lepturus
AAAGAAAGAAAGAAAGAGAGAAAGAGAGAAAATGAGAAGAAAGGAAAGGAGAAGGAAGGAGAGCCCTAGCGTGACGTCCATTTCCAGATCCTGTCCTTCACACAAAAATAAAGCACATTATTGTGACAAGCATTACTAATGATGCCACCATAATATGCCTGTCAAAATAACTTGCCACGATAATGATGCAATTGCCCTAAACTGGCACATTCCAAATGCACATTGCCACCCTGCTACAGCAGCATGTACATTAACAAGATCCCATCTCTATGTGAAATAATGACTTGAAAGGATTTGAAAAAGTCATTCTATAGATCTTCAAGTTCGACAACTCATATTTTTGTATGGAACAAACCTATTCAGCTGGCATCACCAGCAGGGATAAATCTTCATACAAAGAATTAAATTACTCCCCAGAGAATTCCTTCTCCCTCACATTCTGTTTGCAAATGACCTATCACCCAAACTGCTGATTCTGTTCCCATTCCCTTCTCCCTGCATTTGTAAGCATTATAATACCACTTTACAGCTTCCATGTCATAGCATCTTCTACAGCATGTTCTCAGCATATTTTACAGTTGTTAAGTAATTTAGCTTCACAAAAGTGAATTCTTGCAAAGTGGAGAATCCTTAATGGCCTTCATTTTTCAAAGGTGGAAACTGAGGTGCAAACAGGTTAACCATAGCCTTTTTATTGAAAAACTGAGCATCTGTGCCTTTGAAATCAAGAACAATCAAAGCTCAGCAAATTTTACAGTCAGAGTAATGATTAAGGAACCAAGAAGAGAGACAGCCCTCATCATAAGGCTTGCAGAACTATTTATCCTTTTTTTTTGTACAGCATTCAATTCCCATGTTAGTCTAGAATAACTTTCTTTTAAAAGCAATCTGTTATGTGATACGTAACAAAGGATGCTCAGAGTGAAACATGAAATATGTGAATAAGAATGCCTTTATGCTATGGAGTTAGACTTGTTTAGAAACAAAGAAAATACTACCTAGGTAATAATTTATATTTTGATATTTATACCACCAAGATGCTCATCATCAAGGTAACAAAGCGCACACCTGGTTTTCCTGTTTGAATTAAGCCCTGAAAAATGGGTGAAGTTTTGAGTGCTCTGGGTAGCATCATGCTGCCCCAAGTCTCATCTGGATGTTCTATAAATGCACCTCTACAGACCCTTAACTACATCATGGAGTGAGTACTGAAACCAGCCAGGCCTTCATTAATGTAAGTGAAGCAATTATCTGAAATCCAGTTACTCTGGGAAAGTGACATCTAGCACATAACTTTGAAAGAAGCTCTGCTGAAGTAACCTAAACATAGTGGTATTTGTTGCTCATGACAAACTGTTGAATTCTTTGCTGACAGGAAATAGAAGAAAGGAACAGATTTGTATCATATACCTCGCAATAGTCCTTACATGATCTATTTTCTTCATGCCTTAGCTGTTCTAAGGAGAGAAATTTACACTGCGTGAGTGAATTGTAGAAGGTTAAATTTCACAGAAACACTACACTAAACACTAGGTTGGAAAGGACCTTCA
>NW_010575195.1:0-1568 GCF_000687285.1 Phaethon lepturus
GTGGAAGAACCCATATTTGGGACAACAATAGTTCATTTTCAGCTCAGGGACCATGAGCTGAGTGATAGGTCTGTAATTAAACCCAGCACATTTCATGCAGCTTTGTGGCAAAAGTTCATTTAAACTAGATTCCACTCACTCTACTTAGAAATTGTTATTCTAGCTCCTGTAAAAAATGGTCAGAATTTTATGTCATTTGTCCAGGGAAGCATTAACAGATCACACTTTTGTGTTCATCAGCAGCCTTGCCCCTCATCTGTTTGCAACCAGAAAGAAGTGACCCGCTGTATCTTCACCAAATAAGTAACAAAGCAGTATCGCTCCTGTCCGTATGCATCCAGAGGATGTATTTGGAATGCCAGAGTCTGATGAATAACAAGATTTGAGCTTTTTCAGTCTGATTTTCTTTTGTCTTTTGTTGAGACTTGAAATAATTTTTCCTTTTAATTTCTTTAACAGGCGGTACTCTGCAAACAGACCCTGACCGATCTGTTCTGGCATGATGTAAGTGGTACCTTCCCCAGCCCTGTCTGCTAGAGACGTTTCAAAATCAACAGGGATTGCAAAAGATGCGGAGAGGGGAAAATAACCAGTGAAAACGGGATGAAAAAAGACTTCAGAAGACAAGGGTGTACCATGACCTCTGGGTCCCTGAAGAGAGGATCTAACACAGCCGTGGCCCTTCACACCGTGGAGCTTAGCTGAGGGGTCGGTGGCTGATTTCTGAGGGAAGGGGCCCTTCAGCCCCAGGTGGGTCAGTCTGTCTGGCCCTCCCTCTGCGCGCCCGAGCCAGGACAGCACGGCACAGAGGTTTGGTACCGGAGACAACGGTTACTCACTCCCTTTTAAAAACAGCACTTGAATGCAAAGCCTCGATACTCGCTGACTATCTGGTTTGACTGTCAACGGTGCTGAGTTTATGAAGTCTCCCCCACCTTTACTGGTAGTTATCACAGCCTCACATCTGTTATTTCCTGTCTTTATTCTAATTTCAATTAAAAAAATTATTTAATCTAACGAAATTTCACCAAATGAGGAATATAACTCTTGTACTGGCCCTTCATCTTTATAATTCATCAAAAAAACACAGGCCTTGCTAAACATCTCAGCTTCCAGCCTGAAAAGCCAGACAGCTCCTGTGGTGACAAATTTCAAATCCCTCAGCTTGGTCATATGTATTTATTTCAAGTATTGGCTCATCAGCATTCAACTCAGTATCAAAGGAAGCACTGGAAAAGACATTGGAGAGGAGGAAAAAGTAGGAGAAAAAAAAGCAAAGAGAAAAAATAGTTTCTTAAATAAATTGTGCTTTCCTTCCTCTCTTACTGTGCTCTCTCATATGACTCAAATGAGACAGTGAGCACTGGCTTTGAACATTTAAATAGCTTTTGGTACTTTAATTTTCTTTTGACTTGGTAAGACACTTCTGAAAATCCAGCAAATAATAGTTTCTTTTTCTATAAAGCACTACTTTTTTATACATACTACACATCCCTGGTTTATATACTACTGATTTTTCTCAGGAGGAGGAGATAGACGCACTCATTAAAATTTTCTACTTTTTTTTT
>NW_010575196.1:0-1562 GCF_000687285.1 Phaethon lepturus
GCAGCCGAGAGAGGTGGGTGCTCGGGTCCCCCCCCTCGGCGCCAGCTCCCGGGGGAAAGCCCCTTTTCTGGGGGGTTTGAACCCATTTTCCGAGGGCTTTTTGCCCCTTTGCCGGGGGTTTTTAGCCCGTTTTCTGAAGGGTTTAGCTCCTTTTCTGGGTTTTATCCCCTTTTCTGGGGGTTTTTAGCCCGTTTTCTGAAGGGTTATCCCCTCTTCTGCGTTTTTATCCATTTTTCTGAGAGCTTTTTATCCCCTTTTCTGGGCTTTTATCCATTTTGAAAGGTTTTGCCCCTCTTCTGTGGGTTTTTAGCCCCTTTTCTGAAGGGTTTACCACTTTTTCTGGGCTTCAACCTGTTTTTTGAGGTTTTTTTGCCCCTTTTCCTGGGGGTTTTTAGCCCATTTTCTGAAGGATTTATCTCCTTTTCTCTGTTTTTACTCCTTTTCTGGCGTTTTAGTCCATTATCTGAAGGATTTAGCTCCTTTTCTGGGGTTTTAGCCTATTTTCTGAAGGAATTGGCTCCTTTTCTTGCTTTTTGCCCATTTTCTAAGGGGTTCTATCCCTTTTCTTGGGGTTTTTAGCCCGTTTTCTGAAGGATTTAGCTCCTTTCCTGGGTTTCTACCCATTTTCTGAGGGTTTTTTCCCCTTTTCTGAGGGGTTTAACCCATTTGGAAGGGGTTTTCCCCCCCTTTTCCAGGTGTTTTCCAGGGTTTTTTACCTTCTTTCCCAGGCGATTTTTGAAGCCTCTTTTCTGTGTGTTTTTACCTCCCTTTTCTGGGGTTTTTGCCCCTTTTCCCGGCGTTTTCTGGGATTTTTTTTTTTTACCCCTTTCCCAGCTGATCCCCAGGTGTGTTTTACCCCTTTTCTGAGCGATTTTGCCCCTTTTCTGGGGCTTTCTGCCCCTTTTCCAGATGGTTTTACCTCATTTTCCACGGGATTTTGTTTTTTGAGCCCATTTTCTGTTTGGTTTTTTTTAATCTCTTTTTCCAGGTGTTTTTTAACCTGTTTTCCGAGTCCGTCCCCCGCTTTTCTGGGTGTGTGGTTTTTTGCCTCTTTTCCAGCTATTTTTAAGGTGATTTTTTTCCCCCTTTGCTGTTTTTTTAATCTGTTTGTTTATTTGGGTTTTTAGGCACTTTAACCCGGGGTTTTGGTGGTTTATCCATGTGGGTTTTTGGGTGTCTTAACCCCTCTTTTTTAGTGTTTATAACCTGTTTTTTGGAGGGGGGGAGTTGTAACACTGATTTTTGAGCATTTTATTGCTGGTTTTTGGGGGCGTTTTCATGCCTTTTATTTAAATTTTGCATTTTAGCCCTGCTTTTTTGTTTATTTTGGTGGTTTATTGCCATTTTGGGGAGCATTTTAATGCTTTTGCGTGTGTGTGTGATTTAACCCTGGGGTTTTGGGGGCACTATTTTTACTTTAACCCCTCTTTTTGGGGCACTTTAACCCAGTCTGCTGCACTAGTTCTATTTTGCCCCTTTCCCAGGTGTTTTAACCCATTTTTTGGATGTTTTTAGGGTCTTTTTCCCTCTTTTCCGAGGGGTTTTCCCCCCCATCCCCCTCC
>NW_010575197.1:0-1554 GCF_000687285.1 Phaethon lepturus
CTTTTACTCTGCCCGTTCTCCAGCTAGTATTGAAACATGACTGTCAGTGTTCTTTCCAGTCAGCCTTTACCTCTCCTCTCCCTCCTCAGATTTCCCTCCTCATAAATTGTCTTACATAATGAGTTTTTTCCGATTACAGCACAAAGCAGCTACACTTCTATACAGAAAACATGAGAACACCACAACTTAATTTTGACCCAAAAATAGATTTTAAGAAGTTATTACTATGAGTCAATAACAAAGTAAATAGAATGGGATATTTAATATCCCATTCAACATTGAATTGTGCAAGATACTGTACCCGTTTTCCAGATTTATGAAATAAATTTGTGAACGGTGGCATTCAACCCTTTTAGAGTTAGAAACATTTGTGCCACAGGGATCATGATGCTTTGCTGAAGCAACTTAAATTGCTTAAACCCAAATTGAAACATAAAAGTTTGAAAGAAATTTTCACATGTACTTCTTAACACCTGATCTTCAAGATAACACATAGGTAAAAAACAACTTGACATAAATGAATAAAGACACACAGGAAAAATAACTGACATGAAATGACTTACGAAGAGGCAGTCTTTCCTTTCTGTGTTTGTAATTTTATGACATATTGGTCCACTGTGGGGCTACATTTCACATTATTGTGTAATATAGACAAAACCAAAACTCATGTTTTAACTGAACAACTTTTAACAATCCTCCATGCATCTCACAAAAACACTCTCACTGCAAAATAAAGGGCAAAAGAGGACCTGCTGTTGCTTACCCATTGCGAATACAGGAGAGAGAGAAGGGCGAGAGGAGGAGAGAGAGAGTTTTCCTAGAGAGAAGTTTAATCTCTATTATTGTCAAAATAACAATGGTACTTTTTTTTTCTCCCCCTTAAAACAAGGATGCCAAAGAACTTGGAACTCTTTGTATTCCATACTTAAAAGTTACAATAATTAAGAAAATGATTTCCAATTACCTACTTCACTTACTTGCCTACATATCTGTTCACCTCACTGTTTTATATTTTCAATAGCTGACTGTAGAAACTCTAAAACCTGAATGGGGAACTGTTTCTCATCTCATTCACAAATATGCAAATAAATAAATGTTAGAACAAAAAAACCCTAAAAAACCATTAAGGTCATATATTGTCTCTCCAATATAGAGCAGACCAGCTAGCTGCTTCACTTTTAGCCTTGTTTCCAAAGAAAAGAGGATCCCTGAGAACATGCTGACACTGTCATCTCCTCCCACCTTGTCTCTCTTCCCCACTTCCTTCCCCTACCTCTGAACCTGCTGGGCAGTCTCCATGAAACAAGAAGGGCAGGCCTCAGAAGAATGTATTTGCTACATGTTTCAAAACAACTGCCAGACAGACAGAGAAAAGCCAGGCAAGCAGTAATTCCTGGTAAGTGCAGCTACAACATTAGCCCAAGAATTACCCTTTCTGTCTCTCCTGCATCTCCTGGACAGCTTAGTTTCCAGATCCCTAGCCTGGAATCAGCCATAGCACATGCTCAGAGAACCAGGAATATCAGGAAGGGTGTTTTTTGGTGGTGGTGGTGG
>NW_010575198.1:0-1569 GCF_000687285.1 Phaethon lepturus
CAGCTTCTATGAAGAAAATTAACTATCCCAGTGGAAACCAGGACAAGCTGTCATTTTAAAAATTAACATATGTATTGCATTATTATGTTCACCTGCTGCCAAAACCAGAAAGTCTACATTCAGTCACAATGTTCAAGCAAACTGGCTGCTTTTTTCCTGTTTAAATTTCCAAAAGCAACAACAAAAAAACCCAGTGGCAGTTTCCTCATCCATTCTTACTTGTTTCTCAGTATTTTAATAAAGGAAACTCATTCTTGCTGCTGAACAAAACGGAGTTTTAAATAGTAGGTAGGCAGAAGATGCCAGTTAGCTAAAGGGCCAGATCCTCAGCTGTCTGAAATTTAGATATTTGTATTGAAGTACAATTCTAATTCACACCAGGGGCGTAGCAGTTGAAACATCATAGTTGTTTCAAAAGCTGAGCCTTGGAAGAGGAACTAAAAGTTTTTATATCTCTATATTTGCAGCTAATTACATGGACAACTGGAAGTGTACTGGTATACTGAAAGGTAACGGGAGTCCAGTCAATGGTAGTTCTCAGCAGGGAATTTTTAATGCCTCTCTAGGTTCAGCCAATACAAGTCTACAGAATTCACTAAATGGATCATCTGCCAGCCGGTAGGTTAATTATTAGAGAGACTGAATTTCAGTAAATACTCTCTTCTCTGAATTTTCTTAATTTTCATGTTTGTTTTATTTTTTTTTTTGAAGTGCAATGTCATTTATTGCATGACTACTTCTACAAGCTATTCTAGTTTTGCTCTGTGATGGTGTCTGTTATGCCAGCGTTAAGAGGAAAATGAACAAAACCATAAGCCATACTGAATCATTCTGTATAAACAAGCAATGTAAGCAACTATTTTCACTTTTAGTCCTTTCACATTATTAAAAATAACTTTTCTGAAATGGTTTCAAACAAGGAGACTTCATCATCCTGTTGTGTAACTGCCCTTCTGTTTTAGATGCATGTTTAAAAGTGAAGGAGAAATACTAGCAACAAATTCTGCTTTTCAGTGTGGTGATGTAGCAGAAAGGGAGGAGGAAAAGATGTTTCATAACACATGGTTTCAATGGTCATATGCTAGTGTTAGTTCACTTGCATTTTGGCAGGTGTAACCAACTGAATAAAAGTTTGGGGTTTTTTTAATCTTCCTCATATGGCACTCATTGCAGATTAATTTACTTTCACTATTATGTTTTTATTTTGTAATAATTGCTCTTTAGTAGGTAAATTTAACTACCTTTTTTGAAAACCACTTTAATTTGTCCACATTGAAGTCTAGAAATACACTGACCCTAGCATTTGTACAGTGGAGTGTGTACAATCACCTTTACAGGATGTGTCCTATGTAAGGACTAGACATGGCCAAATTCCATAGCAGCAGCTTCCAAGTTTTGTGGCCACCTTTATTTTTTTTAAAATACCTTGGGGATAGTCTTCATTTCCATCCCTGTGCAGCTACTCGTACATCTTTTTTTGTTTGTTTGTTTTTTTCCCCTTCAATTTAAACTGCTCACCTGTAAAGTACGATGACAGTTTGCTTTTGTAGAGCAGCCTTTGCCCGCCCC
>NW_010575199.1:0-1560 GCF_000687285.1 Phaethon lepturus
ATTCACCTTGGAAGATAAAACATAGAAATCTGTGATTATTCTCAAAAATTAAATTAAAAATTAAGAAGTCAGAGTTCTGAAGACCACTCTCCTTTGTAATCTGGATATTTTTATGAATGTTGTTAGACACATCGCCCTCCACTCTGGTTTCTCAGTCAAAACCCTTTCCTTCAAGTACACCTGTAATTCTGTTCTCAAAGCCAGAAGTTGCTATATGAGAACCAGCTTGTAGAATATTTGACCTTGAAATCCAGTAACATGTTAAGAACTTTAAAGATTAAACTCCTGTTGCCACAATTAATGAGTAATAGTGCACTGAATAATTTTAGGCTTTTGATGAAGATATTATATTGTAATTTAGACTTGGTAATCATGACATTAAATAATTGAGCTAGGAATTAGTTTTGCCACAGACTGTAAACAAGGGAAAATGTTCAGATTGTCAATCAAAGACTACCTTGTAGCCCTGTTCAAAGAGTATGGATAAACTGCCTGATCTATAGCTTGGACAACATCCAACTACCACAGAGGTAGGTAAGATTAGTTTATCTGAAAAGATGGGGAGTGATACCTCCATATAAAATGGTTTGTCTTCACTTTTATACAGCTATGACTATTATAGGTCATTGATAAAAAGGACTAGAAGTTACCTTCTTTTAGCATAGGTGATTAAAAAATTACTATCAAATCTACTATCATTGGTCTACTGCCACATTGTTTTCCAGGTGAAAAAATTATGTCCATAGTTATAGTCATAAACACCATCAAAAACATTACAAGATCACCACTTCCAAAATCAGTTATGGAGAAAAAAGATAGACAGAATTAATATTTTCTGGTTCAAATAGTTTTTAATGACAATTATAAAAGAGACATAATGATAGGTCTAAAACATACATACATCATTTTCCCTAAAGAATTTTAAAATGTATTTGTTCTTTATTCTGAACATTATGCAAATTATTACAGTTTTAATTTTACATTACTCTCAAACAAAATTATAACATGGCCTTTTTCAACACTCATTGCAATGATTTCAAATAGTGTTTAACTAATTGTTTTGATCAAATTAAGTTTTGGTTTTACTGGGCAGTTTCATACCAAAAGCTAATCATTTTTCCAAAGGAATTGTCAATTTTATTAAAAGCTACTAGGCAGAACTCAGGAAAAATACTGAGTTAAATGGAAAGTTAAAAAATTAATTTATTCTCAGGATCTAGACCATATGCTGGATTTAATGAGGAAATGAAAGTAAGAATGATGTATTTCAGCTGACCTTCATTATATTAAGAGAGTCAGCTGTCTTCATAAGCAAAAATTGGGTTGAGCATTCGACCCATTGAGATCTAGATGCCCTGGAAAAGCTGACTTATAACTACATAATATCGAATTGATGTCACAGGAAAGGACATACAGATTGTCCACAAGCTTATCAATGTGACTCATGAAAACTATACGGTTCTAAGAAATATTTTAAACAAAACCAAACCCAAAACCTGACAGAGGACACTTAAGAAAGAAGTTACGTGGCAGCCTCATCTCTGTGCCTGGGAAGATCAT
>NW_010575200.1:0-1573 GCF_000687285.1 Phaethon lepturus
CTGCCGCTGCTTCCTTGGCCTCCCGCCCCTGCGCCCCGGGGCCGGGCCGGAGCCTTACCCAAGCCGGCTTTCACGTGGGGTATTTCCCTGCGTCCTGGCTTATGTCTGCGGGAAGATACACGGATAATGAATTTTCCACGTCTTTTATGCGAGTCTGTGATTCTGCTCCCAAGGAAGGCAGGGAGTACTGAAGCCTGTTGGTACGCTTTGAAAGGGAAGAGGAGGGAAGCAATCTAAAATACATATTCTGTTAAATAAGGATACAAAATGGACCTTTGATTGCTCTGTGGGTCAGCTCCTGAGGAGTGTTTACTCCACTGGCAGTGGTCTCTGTGTCCATCCCAGGCTGCAATATTAATGTATGTTTCTTTAAGAAAACACACAGCATTTGCCGTAAAATATAGAGGATATGTCACAGCATTTTTGATTATTAAGCTAAACGGCCATGTAAAATGAGTATAGCATATTGGCACTGACTCCTGCTTTACTGAGGCTCCTTTGTGAAATTAGTTAATTAGTTTTCCCCCCCACCCCGAACTTCGCTTGAATAAATTTGTGGTTAGCACAAGTATGAAGAATTTTGCTTTTCTTGGCTAATTTTTTCTCTCTTCCCCCCTTTTCAAAGGCAACTTCACCCATCTATTGGGACAGCACTGTTCATTTTGGATAAAGATGACTGGCTAGAGAAGAAACATTAACACAAATATATTTTGTGTAGCAAGAAAGCTGCCCGTACTTTCTCTGAAAGTAGCTGTCCATCACAGCGTAAGGTGAATAAATAGATTCTGCAGACTGGTACAAGCTTGTTAATTCTTTAATAAAGTAGCCATGAAAAAGTGTTAATTAACTAGTAAAAATGTTTAGGGATAAAAAAATTGTAAGCACCGGAAAAGTGTATACTTAGCAATACGTAAAAAATACAGGTTTTTAACTCAATTTCTGAGACTTTTACAACAAAGTGCAAAAAAAGGCAGATGAAATTATGTTCTGACTACATACACTGAATAAGCCCAATGGGAACCTCTGTATATAGTTATCAGTGGCACCGAAATCTGCTTAGGAAAGCAACAAGTCTTTTGTTCTGTTGACAACAGTTATTACGATTAATTCATTTTGTGATTGGTATTTGCACTGAGTGACAAGGTGTTATTTTACCTCCGTAAAAGTTAAAATGGTAATACCTACATGCGAAATAACAGAGTTTGCTATCACTCACTCAATAAAAGAAAAGCCTCCCTTCAGAAATGCCTGCTCAGCCACCACTCCTGCAAACCTGAAACATTAGCGTCAGTCTTCTCCCTCTCCTCTTTCCCCACATTTTTTTTTTTTCCTTCTAAAAGTTTCTCACAGGGGCGTGGGGGAGAAAAACACGTGTCTGTTTTATGCTAAAAGACAGGGTAAACCAGAAGTGAACACAGCAACAGGCCTCTGAATGCTTAGGGGCATCTCGGGGCGAGGTCCCTGCTGTAGACACAGGCTGCCTGCCCGGGGGTGGCATTGCCCGGGCAGGACACCCGCCCAGGGATGCCGTCTGCCCAGCTCCGGCGCGGCACGCAACGGCGGGACTCGCCGC
>NW_010575201.1:0-1571 GCF_000687285.1 Phaethon lepturus
TTCTCTGAACAGCAGGAAGGCATTAGAAACTGGAATTAAAGTGTGCCCTGACCCTAAACTTCTGTAGTAAATACATGGGCAGAGGCAGCGTGGAGGGCATTTGTCTTAGCTTGTCAAGACAGGCATACCAAGTAGCTGCGGAGATTTCATTTCCTTTAGGAAAGGCATTTGTGCCCTGGCTGTCTACTTCCATGGAGATGAGGCCTTTTACAGGTTCAAGGGGAATACAAAGACAAGCTCGTATGGGACCTCGCAGGAACACATCTATCTGAGGAGCTCCTGATGGCACAGTGTCTGCAAAGTAATACACTGTGCTTTGGCTTTTGGCTTTTACACTCACCCTTGGCTTTTGTTTCTTTATTTTTCCTTTCTTTTTTTATTTTCCCACATTTTTTTTCTTTTACAGTGCTACTCTTTTTTCTCCGAGATTTTTGATGTCCACAGCTCTCTCCAATTAACCTTGGCTCCCACCCCACACACTTTAAAATGAATGCCACGTCTCTCCAAAAACCTTTGCTTTCCCTAGGTAATAGGACATTTTGTCCTCCTTTCCCTGCTCCCACCTTTTGGTATCCTCTCCCCACACCTCTCTAATTCAGTATTCACATTACACTTATTTTCTTTGCCTACCTTTTCTTCTACCTTCTCCATCAAACCTCCTTCCTCCCATTGGCTTACAAACATCACCCTTTCTTACCCAGTTAATTTTCTCCACTACCATTCCTCCCTTCCCCTTTTATCCTGTTCAGTTCCTACTCCACCATTTCATTCCGACCCACACAGCATGCATTGTGCCTTTCCCCCCCCCCAGTTTCAAACCTCCTCATTACATTTCATTTTCTTGAATTCTATTCAGGTTCTTGTATCAGCCTTTAGGCTCAAATGCTCCCCTCATCATGTTACTGCATATTTCCCATCTCCTATACTTTTCCCTTCCACATTCATTCCCCATCCACCTTCTCCACTTTTAAATATAGGATAGGTCCTCTTATTAACAGCTATGACTTATCAAAATGTTGGACATAATTTTTTCTCATCAGGAATAAAACCCTTGCATCCCCTGTGCTATTTACATGTCTATAAGCTCCTCTATAAGCTCCACGTACACCTCAGTCCTGCTACATGCAGTCTTCTCCCATCACTCATCATCCATGTGCTTTCCTAACCTGGGATGAACCATCTAGTTTACCCTGGATAGCCAATGCTCATGAAAACAGATAGACATTATATCACGCAACTCATACAACAGCTCTTTCTGGTGGGACAAGCTCACAACTTGCTTACTCCATGAAAACCAAAATCAGCCAGATTTTGGATTTCACTAGCAGATTGATTGACAGACTCTCTCACACCCTTGCCAGCACGAGCTGGTGCGTGTCTGTGTGTGCATACCCCAGGATGCACAGGGAACGCTGCCCTGTGTCCACTGCTCAGCAGTAAGTGAGCTCTGATGGAGGCTATGTCAACTACCAGATGCCAAAGGACAAATACAATTTTTTCTCAGCATGAGCATTTTTTTTTCCTCCAGTAGACAGAAGGGCATGATTATAATGAGTTATTAAAAAAAAAAA
>NW_010575202.1:0-1571 GCF_000687285.1 Phaethon lepturus
CTAAAACAGCCATCGGTCATCTTCTGCCTGGCTGCTGCACGCGTTCTTCTCCTCCTGACACTCACACTGTGCCTGTCCCTCCCCTTCCCTTCCTCCCTTCCCCCACTGCTGGTAGAATATTCATTTCCCAAAGATCCCTATCTACGCTGAGTGGGTAAAAAAATAGTTTAAAATTTGCACATCAAAAGAAGGCCATGTCTGCTATCGGGAAAATTAATAAGAATTAAGATCCTTTCAAAAGCTGTGCAGCCCGAGTTTTGAAATGGAACCAATTAAAAACATTCTTGAGCTCTTGTGTGCTTGGTCCAGGCTGAACAGGCCCTTTCGTTGATGAAAGAAGCTCTTTCCCCAGCTCAGACAACCAGGAAAACATCCAACCACCAGTTTCTTAGGGAAGAACAGGCATAAATTTCTGACTGGGAACACCCTTCCCACGAGCTGCAGGGAATCATCTGGTAAGAGAATAATGCAAAGAGAATGGCAGGCATCAGCATGTGACAAATTAAGAAAAAAAAAATTGTTTATAGGGTGCAAGAGGAGGAAGATAATCCTTTGTGATATGGCTTCGATTAAGGAAAAAAGAAAATATCTGTCAGTCTCTGAGAACAGGAGCTTTGTCTAAAACAAAAAGAATATTCTGGAAGATGCTACACTCAGTTTATTATTGTTATTTATCTATTTACAGAAACTGATCTGGTTACTAAAGCTGCGTCTCATGACCCCTGCCTTATTCCTGGGCAGGGCAGGACTATTCGGCAGCAGCGGGACGGATGTGGATTGGGTTCGGAGAAGAAGACACATATTGTCCTGGAGCAGCACTGGCATCCCTGGCTTTTGTTCTTAAAACTCTGGGTTCGTGTGACCATCCCGCAGCTGGTTGAGGGTTTTGGTGCCAAACTGTACGTCTTGGCTCCAAGAATACAAAATTCAGGTGTCTTTTGGAGGTGTTTACATCTGAGCCAGCCATCCCGGGATCTTCTTACAGGCAATGCCACCTGTGTAACTCTACTCAGTGGAGTTTAGGACATGATTCACCTGAAACGATGAAGGATGTGCTGAGCTGTATGCCACCGCCTGGCGCGGGCCGTGCTCCTGGCCTGCACTATCTCCAAAAGGACCTGGGTGTTGGCCTCATATCAAGAGCTGTAGCTCTTGCTCTCCTCAACCCCCTGCAGCATGTTCCCGATCCAGGCAGAGGGGAGACCTCAGGACCTCATGCGCAGCGGTCGGCTTGCCTTGGCCTGGGTGAGCCCCAATGGGACCTACAGGGTAGTGGGAGGGCTGGGAGGTTTGGGGGGACCCAACCTGCACCACCACCTCCTTTCTCAGCACTGGGACCTGGAGCTGTGCAGGGACGATGCTTAGGACAGGGCAAAGGATGTCAGGGAAGGCACTGAGCACCAGGGTGCGGACGTGTCCCCGCTGAGGAGTTTCCACTTTTCCCCTTTCTGATCGTTGTTCATGTGCCTTTGCATGCGGGACCAGCTTCAGAACAGCGTCCCCTCTGAAGAGGAGCTGCGCGTTTGCTTTGGCAGCCCTGCTGATTGCCGGTCCCCTCCTTCCCAGCCAGG
>NW_010575203.1:0-1573 GCF_000687285.1 Phaethon lepturus
CCGGCGGCCGCGGGGCCTGCGCCCAGCGCCGAGCCCTTTCCGTCCTGCCCGGTCTCTCCGGGACGGCACTTACCGGCCGACGGCAGTTTGCAGACAGCCGCCTTGTTCTCTTCGCTTGTGCTTGTCAGGCTGCGCTTCCCGGCCTTTCTGGGAAAAGGACGTGCTCGGAAGTGTGATATTCCTCTGTCCCCTTTTGGCTTCCTCCCAGTGACCGTCGCTGCCTCCGGAGGCTGCCGTGTCAGATAATGATCGGCTTTTTAAATGGTCTGTTTGCCAAGAAGGAACTTTTTGTCTCTTGAGTGACTTTTGTTGAATTTCTGATTTAATCCTCTATTAATTTTCATTTGTTTCCTGTTGAGAATTTCATTCTAATATTTAAATTTAGATATTATTAACTTACTGTGTTAGTGTTCTCCTGATGTGCTATCATTTTCCCTTTACCAAATGTTTTTCGCTTTCTCCTTGTTTCCAGCGTGGTGGCATTTTCCATAGAAGACAATTCAAAACATGTTAACAATCAAGATGAAGGGAGACACAATATCCAATACTTTACTGCAACTCATATGTATGATTTTTCTTTTTATCTCCCAACTCCGTAATGCTATCAGGAGAGTCAATCAAGTTCCTCTAGAAAGATTTCTTCTTTTGAATTTGTTGTTTATTGCATGCCATTACAGCGCTTGCTTGATTTTAGAGATTTATTTTCTTTCCCTCTTACAATTTTCTCCAAATGAAGCATCTCCTGCTGGAATGAATATCTGAATGTGTTGCCCAAAGGGCTGTTGTTGAAAGCAGTAGCTCCTAGAGAATTTAAGCTCTCTCCAGAAAAATTGTTGAAAAAACTTCAAGAAAATAAAACATTGGCTCATTAGGACATTTTTTGCGCTGTGGCAATTTCAGCCTCTTGGGAAAGCAGAGGGGCGAGAGAGGGACAGGCACACAGGCATGACCTGTATTTTCTATCAGGAGTTGAGAGGTCGCTGTACAGCTGTGACAATCCCGGGCCACTGCTTTATATTCAGCTACTGAGGCTACAAAGAAAGAGGTGGAAATTTGCTTCTTGTATTTGTTCCTAATGAAGATATAGCAAGGTGGCCTCAGTATTTCTGGGAATTATCTTTTCTAAAATTTATGTTGACCTTCAGCGAGGTCAAGAAAATCAGTTCCTGTCTTTCCTGAGTTCCACTGGAGGCTACAGCACCGGCGTGGCAGTGTCCTGGTCATTTAGCAGCACGATGCTTAACTGCGTGACAGTGATGGGCGATGCCATCTGAAACCTTCCTGAAGTGCACGCTGAAAAGGGTGGTTCCACTAAGTAGTATCATTAAAACAAATGCAAAAGTATTAAAATGGCCACGTACTGTGGGGCATGCACTGATGAACGCTCCCAACTTGCCCTCCTCTGCCAGGGAGGGCAGATTTTCAAGAAAACCTTTTATTTTTAAAGTTTTTATTAAAAAAAAAAATTTTATTGAAAATCTTTTCATGTCCTGAGACCCAGGTCCTTACATGAAATTTTGGGCAGCCTGCCCGCAGGGCGGGCGTTGCCTGCAGCGCATTCGCGGGCGCTGCC
>NW_010575204.1:0-1569 GCF_000687285.1 Phaethon lepturus
ACCTTATAATTGTTTTAGATCCTCGTTTCAAAACTTCGTGGCATGCTGCAAGGCAAACACAGGGCTCAGGGGGACACAGAAAGGCACATGGAGGACTCCAGAACAACTCAAAATGTGAACCGAGGGATTCAGAGGGCAAACGGAGGGCTCTGGGGCACATCAAACTACAAATGAAGGGCAAGAGAAATCCCCTGCAGCCCTGTGAACAGCACTGGGGTTCTCTGGGAAAACCCAGGGACCCAAAGGCATCGGAGAGACCTTGGGACCAGCCCCCACCACCTCAGACACAACAGGTACCCTCTTCCCCCAGGCGCTGTCCTCAGGCACTTTTTACCGAGTGCAGAGACTGCAGGAACCACAGCCATGAGTGCAAAGAATAAAACAATTGTTTAATTAATGCACATAAGGAACATGTGGGAGTGACTGCCATGGGCCTCCAGTGTCAGTACCCTCCCCCTTCCCCTGACACCTTCAGAAGTCGCCACCGCAGCAGTGTTCCTCTGTCTGGTGGGTTCTTCAGCTCCTGCTGCTGCTCTTCATGTGACAAGTCACTGAGTAACTGAAGCCAGCTTCCTCCCCGATTTCTCCTTCAGGGACAGGATTCAGTTCTGATATTGGAGAGGAACAAACCCCCGCCTGCACCCGTCTGCACTTCTGCCCTAACCCTAGAACAGAGGCCTGCAATAAACTTACAGAGCTCCTACCTCCCCACCACCTCAGCAGGCTGTCTCAGTGCATCATGCCTGCACTGCATCAAGCCGAGACATCAGACCTGAGCACAGAGCTGAACGCTGGGTTCCACAGGGGAAAGCTACTGCCGACATTCTGACCAGAAAAGTACCGTACAGTTGAGTTAGCAATCCACGTAACCATTCACCTGAAAAGGTGCAGGGCTGTGCTGTGCTATGCTGCACGTATGGCCTGGCCTTTGTTTGGAAGTGCAGCAGAACAGGAACACACATTCCAGGAACACCTTAGAGTCACTGTTTATAGGCTTGGTTTTGGCCACCATTTGTAAGTGACCACACACAAGCGGCCCATGTCAAACAGACCTTGACAGAAAGTCCTATGACACAGCGGTGTATCAGAAAGCAGAGGCAGTTGCAGGCTACTGCTGCACACAGGTGGAAGAGGAGCAGAACGGGGCCGATGACGCCGGTTTGCATCAAGACAGATCTGTCAGGGAACGTGGCTCAGCGACAGCATCACAATCACAACTGAAGACGCACTGGGCGCCACTCCTGCCCGGGGGCACAGCAGGGGGACAGAGGGGCCCAGAGTGAGAAAGACGTCCAGGAAGCTTGGCAGAGGAAAGTAAAGAGAGAAAGCGTGACACGGAGCTAGACAGAGAAACACAAAGAGAAGTATAGAGATGGATGAAGGGCTGGGGAAAAAAAAAGAGAGAAGGATGTATTCAGACAGATGGACAAGGTGTTGACAGAGGAATAGAAAGAAAGGGATGGAGGGCCAGAAAGATGAATGGAAGACCAGACAGAGGGACAGGGAGTGGAAGAGCGAAAAAGAGGGATGTAGAGGTGGACTGTTGGGATCACTCTGCACAGCTCGACC
>NW_010575205.1:0-1557 GCF_000687285.1 Phaethon lepturus
AGGGGGTATCTGCACAGGTTTCAGAAGTCAGGCAGTATTGTGTTATATTTCTTGGTATTAGGAGAAAGCATCTTGGTAGTTGTGGAAACAAAAGCAAATGTGACTTGTTCTAAGGAAGGTACTCGTGCTTTAGGCCCAGTACTCCTGAGTAGTTATCCTAACAGAGAGCAAAAAGACTGGACCAATAAACAAGCACAAAAGTGACCGTGTTGTCCCACTTTCTGTTCTGCTAGAAGTCACAGCAGGGCCATATCCCACACAGTGAGCTGCAAGGCAAGAGACGTAGAAAAAGACGTGGCCCTGGTGCTGGGGGAACAAGTTCGTGTCCGGTGTCAGGAACAGCAAAAGCATGGAACATGGCAGTGCATAAACTGGAATCATGAGAGTGAATATAAACATTTATTCTCTTCCTTGACCCCGTAACTATATGGAACCCAGACTGCAAGTAATCCACATGGCTTTGGAAAATCAGATGAATGTCAGGAACCTTCTGCCAGTTTAGCTACCTCTTGGTATACAACTACTTTCCTGGTGTAGTCACATTGCGGAAAAGCACACTGCCTCCTCGCCCTTGCTCAGTCATGTTGGCATCTTCTGCTTCACCAGAGCAGCAGCAAAATTCTACTTTTGTGCTACTGAAGTCTCTCTCGGTGTCAGTAAAACCTTCCCACAGTCTCGTCAGAGTCGAAAAGGAAATCTGATTCATGGTATAAGTATCGAGTGCCTAAAGAAAGCTCTGGGTTTGCTTTGGAATGACCTGAAATGAAAGGCAGGGAATGTTAAGATTAAAAGAAGGGAAAAAAAGATTATTAGTGAGGAAAAAGAAAGAAAGCAGAAATTCCGTAAATTCCGTAATTCCTAGAGAGGGGATTCAGCCATGTGATAGTGAAGAAGAATGACTTGCCTTCAGCAACATGGGTAGTCAAAACACATAAGCCAGGTTAAACAGACTCTGGTTTTCTCTTCCTGCTGTTGCGGACGAGTCCTGAATGCTGAGCACAAAGACAGTTTGTCTTCCCCATTCCCTCCCACTGTGGTCTCCAGCATGGGGTACTCGTGTCTGTTGCCCAAATACTACGAAGCGTAGCTGAGAGGCTACATGGTGTCTTTTGTGCCCTGAATACTTGTCATTACCTCCAAAGATAGCAGGATCTGGCCAGATCTTTTTCGAAGTTTCTGTTCCATTCACAGCTAACAGGACTAAGCAGGGAAACCTAGGAATGTCTATGTGTTTTTGACAAGGATGTTGTAACCGTGGCAGTGAAAGTGAGTAACAAACTGGCAGGAATTTCTTGGCTCAGGCAATCAAATCCTACAATCTCAGTCAAGCTCTGTCCTACAGCCATTAAGTTTTCTGTCCTCACCTCTATTAGGAAAGCTATTCCATGACCTTCTTTCTCTGACAGTTAGAAACCGTCTTCTAAATTGCAGCCTAGGCTTTGGAATAGCCAGTTGATACACATTTGTTCTTGTGCCAACACTGGTCTTCAGTTTGAATCTTTCTCCTGCCCTCCCTCCCTGTTGGAGCAAGTGACTAATTAATACGTTGAGAGAAGA
>NW_010575206.1:0-1577 GCF_000687285.1 Phaethon lepturus
CATCTGCAAGCTACCATTGGAAGCATTTTTTTTTTGACTAGCAATCATATCAAAATGCACTTAGTTTTTTGATAAATCCACTTAGTTTTTTGGTCTCGGGATTTTGCCTCCTCTTTTTCATCGCGCTCGCCCCTTCTTTCGGTTTTCCCCTTCCCTCCCTGCTGAATCCCTGGGCTGGGGGGAGCATGCTCCAGCCCAGCGCCCCACCACAGGGTCTGCTGCTGCCGCTCGCCAGGGTGGCCGCTTGCTTTTTTGAGCCTATTTGATGAACAACAATAAAAATAAAGCATATTGATGCTGGAAACTAAAACTTTCTCGTGCAATATTAACTGAAGGAATGCTGGACCTTCTGCAGGGAAACCACCCAAGAGGGCCAGCGGGCAGCAGTGCCGGGACCAAGCCCCTGTGGGAGCCGCCACACTGTGGGGTGAGCCGGGACCCCCGGGGGCACCCCTGACCCCCGGAGGCTCCCGGAGGAGAAGCCCTTCTTGGAGGGCCCTGCTGGGAACATCTGCCCGTGGCTTCTGTGGATGCTCTCGAAGAGGGAGCTGAGCAGACACATGGTGACTGGCAACCGGCCCAATGAGGGAGGAGGGGGAGGAATTAACTCTCATTTAAGTCCACTTTTGTTGTAAATAAACTATAATCACTTCAAACCTTTTGCTTAATCAGAAAAGGATGTTGAACATTAAGCAAACAGTCGGCAGGCTTGTCTTACTGCTGGATTAGAGATATTAAATGCCAGCAATACTTGCTTTTTTTAATCTGTCCTGCAGCTGCAGCATTAAAACAAACACATTTGCAGACCTGCAAAAAACCTAAATGAAAACAAAATATGAGATTGAAGCTTTCCCAAGGGCAATATCTGAGATCTGGACGATTTTAAAATCTACGTTTAGTCTTCATCTTTTGAACCAAATAATGGAGGGAAATGACACATAATAAAATTAACCACTGGAATTAGCAGCACGTTCTCTAACAGAGCCAGGTTAAAATCCAGTAACGTCTCTGTGCGGAGATGGTGCCTCCAGAGCCCACGCGCTGCTCCCCATGGGCACGGGCTGGGGCTCCTCCTGCAGCCCTGGGATTCTGCGGGAGAGAGATGCAAGGCATCTCTGGCCTTGCAAGGATGCACCTCGTGGCACTAACTGGCGTTTCTCCTTAAAGCTCCAACTTCAGGACCCCAGTGACTGAGCCCAGAGAGAGACTCTCGCAGGAGTTCGTGAAACTCTCACCTTTGCTTGAGCCAATGACGGTCTCTAGCTTCCTTGGGGGCAGGGGAAAGCTTGGAAGTACGATGCCCAGGAGCCCAGCTGGAGTCGCAGAGGAGCGCACATTCATCGTTTTTTCAAGATTTGAGCACTCGCTGGCCGGGAAGCAGCAGCTGGGCCCCGAGAACTTCGAGAAGCCCCGGGGAGAGCTGAAGTGACCTGGCCGGTGTCTGCCGGGGGTGAGACGCGGCTTGCACGGGGAGACACGGCACCGCTGACCGCGCCGAGCCCCTGCAATAGGTAGTGGCGGGGCGAGCGGGACGGGCAGGGGCACAGCCCAGGCGCGGGGACACGGTGACAGCCGGA
>NW_010575207.1:0-1578 GCF_000687285.1 Phaethon lepturus
CCAAAGGTTCTATGATTCTACGATTCTATGATTTGCATTGCTGGCTCTTCCATTTTTTCCTTCATTGCCAAAACCATTTTCATAGGCTCAGAAAAACATGCAATTTTAGGAAATAATTATTTTCCTGGCATCATCAGCTCCCTTCCTGCCACTGGGAACTCTCGCTTTGGGCTGAAAAAATAAAATCTGCCGGGGCCTTTGGAATCGGACCCGGACCCAAAGGCAAGCCCTCCCAGGGTGTGCGGAGGGCTCTGCCCAGCTGGGGCTCTGCAGCCGCCCCCAGCAGCCCTGTGCTTGCCGTGGAGCAGAGGTGCCGCCGGGATGTCCTCACTGCTGTCCTGGGCTTTTCTGCCCGCAGCACTGCTCCCTGCACCGCCGCTGGGCAGAGGAGACATTGTGTGGGGTGGGAAGAAGGGTATTTCAGATTTTAATTCTCACATTTTAATTCTTTGTCTGGCTAAAGAAATCCTTATTAAATCCAATATCTAGCCAACCGTGGCTTGCCCTGAAGGATGTTTGTTACTGATGTATCTGACAATCCTGCTTCTGGCAGCACAAAAACCTACTGCTGCTGGGACTGTCTTTGCTGTGGAAAACATCTTATTTTTTGCTGATCATTTCACACAGCAGACAAATTCCAGGTTTCAGAAAGGAGCTTGATTTTTAAGTGCTGTGGATTTATGGCAGAAAATGGTGAAGACCTCCTTTGGCATTTTTGACATCTTTGCTTGTTCACAAGAAGAAATCCAGCATGGGGCACAGCCGAGGACCAGTTTGCCCCCCTCAGTGGGCTGGGGTGTGTGGGGCTGGCCTCCTCGCAGCCCCCAGCACCATCACGCTCCATAGCAAGCCAGAGATAGCTCATCCTGCACCGTGAACATTTTAAGCCATCCTTTGTTTTGGAGCGAGGAGTCCGAAGAAACTGCTGGAACCGCTGCTCCCCTCTGGCGCAGCTGGCATCACGCAGCCGTGGCTGGCGGTCGTTGTGGGACAGCTCTGAGTTAAGGTGTTTTGTGACTTGCTGCGGTGGCCACGAGCACAGCAGGGCAGGAGCGGTTGCTGGGGAGGCTTTTGAACATCCAGCTCGGCAGAATGACGTTCGATGCTCCCTTAGTGCAGCAGCATCCAAGAACCCCGGGGTGGCACAGCCCTCACTGGCGGCATCGCCTTGGAGGGATGAGCTTCAAGGACCCTCTCCCATGCCAGCACTAGCCCATTTATCTGGAATACAACCAGCCTCGTCTTCCGTTTGCACGATGCTGTTTAGGGCCTTGGTGATTTTCTCCTGCTGAGACTGAGGAGGGAGAAGTGCTGCCCTGCCTCCGGGGCCAGGCAGGGCGCAGCATGAATCCCCG
This sequence comes from Phaethon lepturus, assembly GCF_000687285.1. Classification (NCBI taxonomy): domain Eukaryota; kingdom Metazoa; phylum Chordata; class Aves; order Phaethontiformes; family Phaethontidae; genus Phaethon; species Phaethon lepturus. The sequence goes on from NW_010575207.1 coordinate 1,356, forward strand.
AACGTGTTCCACATACAAGTCTGTAAGGACACGCCATTTCTGCTGGCTCATCCCCCAGTGGTTTCGTGAAACACGCCGAGGCTCCGGGTGGCTCGGCGTTGCGCTAGGAAGCAGCTGTGTGCGCGCGCGGGAGCCTGACGCAGCTGGGTCCCCGCTCCCGGGACAGCGTTTGGCCGGTCCCGAGGCACCGTGGTTGCTCCAGCCCCGCAGCCAGCACCACGGG
>NW_010575208.1:0-1575 GCF_000687285.1 Phaethon lepturus
GTGAAGTGAGACAAAAATACCTTTGACCTTTTGAGAATAACAGAAATAAGATTCATTTTACATCATCTACTATTATATTCAGCAGGGAGATTAGCCTTCAGGCCATTTTCCTCTCTCTAGCATGCAAAACTCAAGAAGACTAAGATGGATGTCCTGTTTTTCATGTTAATGCTGTATGGCTGCCATCACAGAACATGTGCTAAAGCTCTAGACTGCAGCTAAGGTTCTAATTGGTTCATGCTCTCTATGAAACAAGTATGGAGCAAGGCATACAGTATGCAATGACCAGTAATAATAATAATAAATACACAGTAATATTTGAACTACTTTAAAACTCAAATGAAAACACTGGTCTAATCTAGTATGAAAGCCTCTACTTTCTTACCACTTTGTATTCAAAGCTATAGCTTTGAATAACCTGAGAGGTAACTTCTGTCTCATTGAGCCAGAAAGGTTTGTGCTAAACCTTGTCACAATCAGAAGCCACTCATATTTTTGAAACGGGCATGAGCTGAATAGATAAGTTCAAATTGCTACCCTACTTGAAAGAAATGATAAGGTGAAGAAAAAAGAAGATACAGATGGAGTACAAGAAGAACTATCTACATGTTTTCATCCTTTTTTTTTCCTCTTGACTTTACCTTATAATAAATGCAGGACATTGGGAAAAGACAAGGAAAAAGCAATATTGGATCTGCTTATGCTCAGACAATACCGAGAAATATTTTATCTTCAAAACTTTTTCCTTCCTGTGAAAATCAGCCACTATAAGCTGTCTTTCACATATGCTAGTAACTCTACTATGAATATTCTGTGCAAACTAAAGATGGGGTGAACTGATCATGACAAAATGAAGTATCTACACTTGAAACTGCTACTTGTGCTGACACTCTGCTGAAATAAAACTTTCTGACACAAATAGTAGATTTATTTTTAATGTGCTTCAAGGGACCAGCTAAGAACTGCGAGGGACATCCTGAGTCCTCAGGTACACTTCCATCCTATCACATCATTCACCTACATCACATAATTCCTTTCATAAATTGCTCAGTATCACCTTAACATGACAGCTTTCTCTCCAGTATCTTTGTTCACAGATTGTCCAAGAACCTCATTCCTCTGATGGTTAGAAACAGTCTTCAAATCTTTTTCTCAAATTATTTCATGGCCAACTCATACTCATTTGTTCTTATGCAAGCATCATCCTTCAGTTTAAACAGTTTTTTTCTCTCATGTTTATTTACCCTTCTGATGCATTCATATAGCACAGTTATTTTAGACTCTCTGTCAGCATACATTTTTAAGCAGAAATGCCCTGGCACTTCTCTTCAGAAAAGTATCCTGTCCTCCCCACAACCAGGAAAAAATGGCTATTTTTCAGCTGGACTGTTTCATCAATGCAGTTTGTTCAGTGGCTGCAGAAACACTTGTGCTGGTGCAAAAAAGAGGATGTTGCAGGAATCAGCTGCTGGCAGTAGCAAAAGAGCAGGATCTTTTCTTTCAGCAACAGGACTGGCTTATCACAGAATCACAGACTGGTTGACATTGGAAGGGACCCCTGGAGGTCATCTGGTC
>NW_010575209.1:0-1581 GCF_000687285.1 Phaethon lepturus
GTTGGGGGGGTCTGTGGGGCAGAGAAAGGATGTTTAGGGGGTCCTGGGGGGAGATCTGGGGGGTTAGGGGTCCCAAGGCAAAGGAAGGAGGTTTTGAGTGGGGAGGGGGAGATTCAGGGAGTTTTGGGGGTCTCTAGGGCAGGGGAAGGGGGTTTGGGGGGTCCTTGGAGGCTCTGATGGGATACTGGGCCATACTGGTAGGCACTGGGACGAAGTGGGGGGACTGGGGAGCAACTGAGTGGATCCTGGGAGGCTCTGAAGGGCTACGGGGCCATACTGGGAGCTCCTGCAAGGCAACTGGGCCATACTAGAGGCCATATTGGGAGGCCTTGAAGGGCTACTGGGACATACTGGGAGGCACTGGGATACACTGCAGAGCCGTGGGGACATCCTGGGAGGCACCTAGGACCAACTGAGTGGAAGCTGGGAGGTTCCAAAGGTCTTCTGGACCATACTGGGAGGTCCTGAAGGGTTACTGGTCCATACTGGGAGGTCCTAAGGGATTACTGTGCCATACTGGAAGGTTCTAAAGGGCTACTGGTCCATACTGGTCTATAGTGGCAGGCACTAAGAGGCACTTTAGAGCCACTGGAACATTCTGGAAGGCACCTAGGACCAACTGAGTGGAACCTGGGAAGTTCTGAAGGTCTGCTAGATCATACTGGGAAGCCCGGAAGAGCTTACTGGTCCATACTGGGAACTTCCTGCTCACCTTCTTGCTCTCCTTGTTCCTCTTGAGGGCCCACCCCCCTTCCGGCAGCTTCTCGAAGTACTTGCGGGCTTTGGGGGCCTGTTCCAGCATGTGGGGGGGCGGCAGCCCCAGCACCTCCACGATCCGGTTCATCTGGTCAGCCTGGGGAGAGGGAGGGGGCACGGGGGACGTCACCGCTGACCCCAAGGCCACCGTTGTCCCCAGGGCCACCCCCGCCCCACCAGTAATGTCCCCCAAACCAACCTACCGCCTGGGTAACTGAAAAAGAGGAAAGGGGATGGGGCAGCCTTGATGCCACCATGGTGTTTCTCCAAAGTGGTTTGGGGACACAGATGTTCCCAAGGCCACCTTGGCCTGGTCAGGATGTCCCCGAGGTCCCCAAGGCTACCTTGGTCCTAACAGGGACATCATCAAGGCCACCTTGGCCCCGCCAAGAACATCTCTAGGGTCCCCAAGGCCACTTTGGCCCTCAGTCTGGGGACACGGAGGGGACAGGGATGTCCCCAAGGCCACCTTGACTCTGTCAGGAAGTCACTGGGGTGCTCCAGGCCACCTTGGCCCTGACAAGGATGTCCCCAGGGTCCCCAAGGACACCTCCAACCTTGCCATAGACATTGCTGATGTCACTGAGGCCACCTTGACCCTACCAGAGATGTCCCCTAGATTCCCCAAGGCCAGCCTGACCGTGTTGGGAACATCTCTGGGGTCCCCAAAGCCACCTTGACCCTGTTGGAGACACCTCTGGGGTCCCCAAGGCCACCTCTGACCTGCCAAGGATGTCCCTTGGATCCCCAAGGCCACTCTGACCCTCTTGGAGACATCTCCAGGGTCCCCAAGGCCACCCAGTGATGTCCCTGGGGGCTTGTCCT
>NW_010575210.1:0-1556 GCF_000687285.1 Phaethon lepturus
ATTTATGAGGATGTCAGCAATGGAGATGCTGCCATAAACTTCATTTTCACTCAGACGCATGGAGTAGTGGATTGAGTTTAGAAATGACAGGATAAGCTCAGAGGGGAAAGGCATGTGTAATTCATCCAGGCTTGTCTTGCTCCTTCCTTTCAACAGTTACATTAGCTAGATTCAATAGGGACATTTGTGAATACTGCAAGGCAACAGGATGGAGACAGGATTATCTGCTGGACCTTTTCCAACCACAGAACCTAAATACAGCTAGCAGTCCTGTGCAGGGTAACTTATTCTCCGCCTTTCTAATGTGAAAAGAGTGAGCAATCCTCTCCTGAAATTAAAAGTCAAGAAGTTAGCCTAAAAGTCTTTTAGACTTCTGGTTGAAACTGAACTGTTCCTCAGATAAATGTGTTATTATTTTGCTTAATCTGTTTTGGTCAGTTATTTTTTATATTACTTTGGGATCTGGAATAATGGATGCGTCTTCCATTTTTTTAAGTGCTGCACAGACACAATGCTGTACAAACACAAAACATGGTATATCAGTCCTATAGACCACAGGAGACACATTCAGTACCAATTAAAATAAAAGGGAGAATGCGACTGACTTTGGGATGTGAAAGAGACACACTAGACCCAGCGTACCAGCTGCTGTGACATAGACAGATTCCTTGACTGTAGCACTCATCAGATTTAAACAAACTGCTGTAATTTATTTAGAGGATCTCTTTCCAAGCAGGAGGACCACAAGGAAGAATGTTTAAATATGCCTTTTATAAGAAGCTGAGTTACAGGAGGCAAGAACTGTTGCTTTAACCACTTTTTGAAGGGAGACTGTACCCAGCTCAGTGTCCCTGCTCAGTTTTCTTATACTCAGTGTGTATTTTCCCCGTAAGAACTTCATCTCATTCCTACCTTTTCAAGGCACAGCCCCTGCATCCTTTAGCACAGGCCTAGACCTGCTTTAAAAAGCATGATGGAGCTGACGCAGCCTCATTGCTATATGACCAAAGAAGCAGTCGTGTGAAGGACAGTTTAAAACCCCACACCATATGGGAAGAAAGTCACCCAAAGGAATCATAACTTCCAAAATTGAGGCTGTTGAGTGCGTATGGTGCTAGGGGAGGGAAAGGGCATGTCCAGACCCCTGCTAGCCTGGCTGGACAGTTGGGGTTGTCTGTGTCCCTTCTTTGGGGAAGGGGTGAAAGTGTCCTCCCACTGGGTTTTTTATGAGTCCTATGCCCTTAGTGGGATTTTACACATTTCTGTTTCATATTGCTTCTTAGTCAGCATTAAGACAAAGTATAATCTTACTTATGTTCACAAACCATTTCCCTCAAGGCTTCTTTTTTAATTCTGAATTCCCTCTTATGAATTCCTTCAATCTGTCAGCCATCCAATCATACTGGTTTTGTGGAGCCTAGAAAAGAAATTCATAGATATGAAGTGATTCACAGAAGATGCAAAGCTAGAAACAGCCTTATTTTGGTACATTTTCCAGGAAGATTTTAGTTCCTTCCAGCACAAGAAGGGGAAATGGCCTCAAGTTGCGCCAGGGG
>NW_010575211.1:0-1583 GCF_000687285.1 Phaethon lepturus
CCGCGTCCAGCTCCGGAGCCCTCGGCACAGGGAAGGCACAGGAAAGACATGCTCTCTGTGCAACAGGAACACTGAAGTTAGAAAGTGTTGAGTGGAGACAACCTTCGCTCTCTTCTCTTGCACAGTTATATAATGATGAAATTTTATAATGAAATTGCACGATACAATGTATGGTGCAATCAAGTAATGAAAGGTTCTAGCCAAATGAAAAATACAAAGAGGAAGAGATAGGTTGCTATGGGAACCGTCCATCTGAATTCCCTGACTTCTGTGTAACTAAAAACTCAAATTTTATGTTCCATTAATGTAGAGGTTTTAGATTTTTACATTTAATAATGAACATAAACTAGTATGCTGGTACTAATGTATTTTAATTGCATGTTTAGGAGAATCAGATAAAACATTATTATACTTGCTGTTATCTAACAAGCTGCAGACAAAAAAAAAAAAATTGTATACCAGTGACACAGAAAAATGGAACGTTTCTTATTTCTTTTGTATAAATCATAAAATGCTTTTGTGGTTTATACTCTTTTTGAAATAAGCTACAGGGCTTATATAATACCTGGACTTCTATAACCACATGTTAACCTCTTTGTTACTATTTTATTTTCACCAAAGTTTCAAAGAGAAAAAACATTTCCGTTGTCTGGTCCTATACATCTCTCCGCTTAAACGAACGCACGTATTTTCACAGCAACACGCCAAACCCTCTAGGCTTGGATTTGCCTCTCATTTTTGCGTGCCAACTGATTATTCTCTCCTCCTTCAAGTACCTTCTCTAATCGCACCTCTTGTGAAGCCAAACAGTGCCGACACCCTTTGCCAGTGACGTCTGCGTCTCTTTGCCTACGGACGGTGCACCAGCGTGCCACGCAGGGTTGCAGGTTGCACCGCAAGCTCGTCGGGACGCGAGGCTTCCACCCGCCTACGCAGCTCGGTCTCTCCCCTTCCACCCGCGCCCCGCTCGCCGTCCGGCTGCGGAGCCTGGCTTGCCCCTCCGGGGCGATGGAGACGTGGAGACGGCAAGGTGTGCCCTCTGAAAGAGACCAAGCGCAAGCCCTTTCTCTGACGTTCATTCTTACCCACTTGCCAGGGCTTTTCTGCTCAGTATTGACTTAAATTACAGAGGGCAACTTTGCCTCTGTGAGGACAAAATGTCAGGTTCAGAGACCTCAGAGCAGCTAGTCTAAACCAAGTATCTTTTTGGGTTTTCTCAGAACGAAACAACAGCAAGTCACATGAAGACTCCAGCAGGAAAGTCTTGTATTAAAATTTCCGTTAATGCATGCAGCTAAGCTTACACCGTCCTACGTTCACAATCATTTCACGGGACACGCGAAAGACTTCTGTCCATCACTTCGCTTGTAAAACGTTTTCTTAAGAAGAACTTAGATCTGAATCGTTGCCGAGGTTCTAAGTAAGGATGTTTCCTCATCCCTCAGGCTTATTCCCGTCCGTCGCCATGGCGCAAAAGGTCTGAAAACCCCACAAATCCCCCTGGGCAGCTGACGTAGGATTCCTACGCCAACCCTCAACGGAGGGGATCGCGTTTCCCCGGCCGTGACAGAGGAGACGGGCGG
>NW_010575212.1:0-1580 GCF_000687285.1 Phaethon lepturus
ATTTATATTATTACTCTTTCAGTAATGTCCTCTGAGGAAATATATATAGAAGATAATTTAAGTGTACTGTATCTCTACACAATAAGCATCAAATTGGTTGAACGGAGTTATTATTTTCCATTTCTTGTATAGTAAAAAAACACATGAAACTATCCTGTTAGAAACGGCATGTCAGTTATACTTTTAGAAGCTCATACCTAAAATCATATCATAGAATACTGTGCAGAATTCACTGGTGTGCAGAGTAGGAGCATATTACTTTCATATTGTTATTTAAATGTACCCATTCAAAAAATGCATGGTATTGAATCCTCTGATCAATTAAGTTTTTGAGAAATATAAGTTCTCAATTGGTGAACAGTTTATCCTCATTCATACAAAAAGGATGACGCTCAAAACAAAACAGAAATATCCTTAAACATGGAAAATGGAATACTTATTATATTTTCTCAGATGTTTGCAATCTTGTATTTGTAAGGCTTCTATAACAATTAGGAGTTAGGAACCTTAAATGTCAGTTGAGAAATCCTGGAATGCTGCCTTCTGTGTGAGTCAAAACTGCTCCTGATCCAGAACTATAAGCTACTATTAAGGAGCTGGAGAACCTGGCACCTGAGATTCCTAGGAACTCTAGAGTTTTGATTTCTCATAAATTTACTTCTCAGTAACCCAAGATGTTTCTCAGGATCTACCAGGCCAAGACTCCTACCTACTTTCCAAATGAGCTCAGATAGTTAAAGTGAGTTACAAGGCTAGAGGGTGGGAATCAACTATTTGATTTATATACCTACATTTAGATGTCTATAATGCAGGCATCTAAATGTCAGCTACTGTCAAAACGCTTAGTGTTGACAAAGGAGTTGAAATAGTCACATATAACCTAGAGTTGTTCAGTTTACCTTAGGATGAAAACTTAAAACTGATCAGCTGATGGCTCTCTAAACATTGTATCTAGTAGCACATGAGACCTTGAGAAAAGGGCATGAACTTGCCAGAAATGACACAGAACCTATAGGAGACCTGTACTCTTGGGCAGGGTTTAAAAGAAGGTCAAGTATCTCAAATGACAGAAAGTGTTCATGTTTAGTCAATGGGTTTGTATTCCATAACTCCATTTGCCACCATGGAAGCTTAGACTCATTCCTCATATATAGACCCTTTCATGTAGATACTTAAGTTTAAATGACTAAATCTGAAGTGGAATTCCACCCATGATTTCTGTTCACATTTAGGTAAAATAAATTTATTCCTACAGAATTCCTTTTTCTTAATAAAGTTACATTTCTGTCAGGGAACTTGAAAAATTTATGTAGTTTGCTGACAATAAATCCAATATTTGACCATCACTAGCTTTCCCATGCTTCAAATGTGGTATGAAAGAAGGGGAACAGTAATCCCTCTTTATTTCCTCTATCCCACTGTATATTATGTATTCTTCATACAATGTTTTTACTACCTCTCTTCCTTCTTTTCCAAAGGAAAGCAATTTCATGCTTTCTAGCCCTTTGTTTATGAAAATCGTCTCTATTCCCATTAACAAATCTCTTAATCAGTTCTCTTGTCATCTTTATTTAACTTCT
>NW_010575213.1:0-1585 GCF_000687285.1 Phaethon lepturus
GACTTCAGCTGAAACTGGAGAGGTTCAGCATGGTTAGAAGGGCAAAAAAATGAGAATAATTAAGCACTGTAGCAGGAGCTGGAGAGGTTGTGGCATCTCTCTCCTCAGATGTGTTCAGAGTCTGGCTGGACAAAGCTCTGAGCACCAGGGTCTGAATTAATTCTTGACCCCACTCCAAAGAGAAGTTTGGGCTAGAAGCTACCCATGTCCCTGCAATTTACAGTGCTTCTGTGGTCTCTGTGACCTAGGAGTTAGTATTGTTTTACAGACAGTTTTAAGTGGACAGAGTAGCTACACATACAAGTGAATTCCTGATGAATCCAGAGGGCTCACACTCTCCAGCTGTCAAGTTGTGCATATGCTAGGAAAGCAATGTGCTGCAGCAGCTACATTACTCCACAGCAGATGGCCTGTTCCAGCTATGAACACTGTGACAGGGGCCTCAGAGCATAGCATATTGTTCTCTTTTATCTGGCAGTCAGGATAAAAAACAAGGTGTTGGAAAGTGCACGCTCAAAATCAAGTAATGCATAAATCCATAGTAAGGTCTCTGTAGAAAGATCTGTTTTGACGTCTAATTCCTCACACCACGCTGGAGAAGATTAGTCTGTGTGTGGGGTAGTACAATTGAGGCCAAATTTCTTTAAATGAGTTTTAACTGCATTTTGATTAAATTAAAATACTTTCAGATAACCACAGTGATGACTGTAATATAATTAATGACTCATACAAAAATAAACGGATCTAATTTATTCATAGTAGGCCCAGTTAGACCTGTAGGTTTTGATTCATTATTTTTCAGATAAATATTATTCTTGGAATCAATGTTTCAGATTAATTGCTGCCAACTTCTGATGTAATTTCCCTAGAAGCTTTTCCTACTGCACTCAGCAATCCATTCTGCAACTGCTCAGTCCAGCCCTGAAGTTGGGAAGACCCTCACTGTGACACTGTCAAATCGCAGAAATAGCAATGCCCTTTCTTGGCTGACTGCATTATTTGCCATTCTAACATCTCATGCAATAATTGGCCTTGATTTGGAAATATTCAGAGGTCTGGCCTTTACATAGCAGCTCTGCAGAACTACAGGAGGCCAATATGCAGCTTCCGGCTTCCATTTGTGCTTGTTATTACAGCACATGCAGGGACGAACACAGGACAGAAACTCAAACAAAAGCCTAAATATTAAAATAGTTGGCAAAGAGTCTGCGCTCTGAAACACCATAAAATCCCCCTACAGCAACAACAGCCTTTCCTGCTAACAGACCCAGCCACCAGATAGCTGTCCTCCGAGACACACATTGGCAACTGTCAAACCCAAATAATTTTTATGCCCTTCCCTTTCAACTGTCTAGCACTCCAAAGAAACCAGTGATTAAATAATGAAACTTTTCACAGATAAGATTCGTGCATTTCCAAAGAAACTCTACTGAAGCATACAGAATTCAATACCTTCCTCTCCTCCTCACTGACAAGTAGTCTTTATGCATACACAGATTTAGAGAGTTTAATTCCAATGCCCAGTCAATACTCTCTTCTGGGCATTGACACTGATGGGCTAAGCTTCCAGAGTCACTAGCCATGA
>NW_010575214.1:0-1558 GCF_000687285.1 Phaethon lepturus
GTTTTTTTTATATAAGGCTATATTTGGTTACTATGGGGTAACGTTCTTCAATGCATACTACTTCTCTGAAGCATTACAGCTTGATATCTTGTGTTAATGGAATTTGACAGTAACTTTTATGATGCTAAAATGCCTTTGTGTTTGTCTAGGTTTTTCTCTTTACCACAGACAGAAAGTACTAGATTTTTCTTTTTCTCCAAAGATGATGAACGACTAAGAGGTATAATGGAACTTATTTCACCCCCTTTTCTTTTTTTTTCAAACTCTTACTGAAATTCAATGAGCAAAAAATAGTGCCTAGTTATTAATGTTTTGTAGTTAAAACACAGAGGAGATGTTTAAGAAAAAAACAGCTACCTTGCTTTTCCTGTTTTCAGATGATTGCGTAATATGTGGCTGGTCTTTCAGGGCTTACAAAAAAAATCACGTGACAAGTTATCTAGACAGTTTGGATGCTTTCAAGCATATATATGATCTGTAACTTTTTTCTGTGTTTCTGGTGTTATTGTTACAAATATTGAATATTTGTATCGGCCACCTATGCCCACATGGTTCTGGATGCTAAGTAATGTGGGGCTTTTTCTTGTGAATATAATGAATTTCATAGATAAAGAGAAGCAAACAAAACAACATAAAACCAAACATAGAACCCCTGTGCAAAAAAAACCCCAAAACCAACACACACAAAAACCAACCAAACAACCCACAGGCCACCAAAACAATTGCAGTTAATATTTATTATCAGGATGGCCTTAACTACTGTTTGTGTCCTGAGGCATGTTAGATAACACTTATTAAATGTCTGTGTAGAAGTTACTGTATTATTACAGTTACTGTAATCTTCCAGCCTGTCTGATTTACAGAGCCTGTTAAAATTGAGCTCTGAATCCTTAAATTTTCTTGGGAGACATGGGATGATGGTGCTGAGCTTTTAATGAAACAGCTGCTGTTTCACTGCAATTTGTATTCCAGCATATTAAGAAAAACTGCTGCTGCCGCCTTTCATTTTTCTTAGTACTCAAGGCTGTAATACGTAATATTTCTGTTTGAGAATACGTAATATTTCTGTTTGAGCCACCCGTGTTGTGGGGGCAAGAGAGGAAGATTAGGCCTTCCGTCTTTATTGCTGTGTTGCTTGTGAGATTTACAAGCAGCAGCATATTCAGAAGTGTTTAACCATAATAATTTGTTCTTTGTTTTGTGCAGCAGGCCCTAAATTATTTTGTAGATCAGTAGACCTCGGTGAAGAAAGAGATGGTTGGGAAGACAGACGTAGATTATTGCTTGAGGTGAGTATTTTAACATCTGTTACTTGGTAGCTGTGGCTGAAAGCTCAGCATAAGGAGGGAACACAGCTGCTTATTTGCTTAATTTGCAATAAAAAGTAATTCGGGACCTTTAGGAGGGCTTGAAACTTAATACTTAGCAGGGAACTAAATATTTTTAGTGTGGAAGTGTATATAACGTTGTGTTGTGATGTCCAGTCAGGTGAATTACTGAAACTCTGTATTGTACAGGATGGAGTTCACTTGACTGCATGTAAAAAAAAAAAAAAAAA
>NW_010575215.1:0-1568 GCF_000687285.1 Phaethon lepturus
TTCCCTACCTGTCCTGAAATCTCTCATTTCCCTCCAACCCTCTAGTGTCAACAAATGGCTACGTGATGGAGATTTATTTGTGGAATTTAAGCAAAGGGAGGGAGGATCAGCATCATTACCTGAAAAGCATTGGTGTGGTTATATTACCGTGACTTGAATTCCTGGCTACTAACTTACCAGGAGTGGGCTCAGCATATCTCTGGCACCAAGTGAAACACACACCTTCTTCCCAACACAAGCTAACATTTCAGAAGTGGTGTTTGCATTGGGTTGTGTATGAGAATTTGCTGGTTTGCTGCAGCTCATTGATACGGAAAACTACTCCTTATCATCAGACTCATCTTTGTAACATTGGGGTTTTACCACCAAAAAAACCCACAAACCAAACAAAAAAGCCACCTGAAACATTCACAAACCCTGGAGATGAGTTTAGTGTCTAGAACAGCCTTGTTGCTAACTCTGGTCTTGTGCAGTCAATGCTAAGCATAAATCCTGCAGCCACAGTTCTGGTACCTCCTTCCTTAACTGTGTAATAAATTCCCACAGAGGAACACGAGGTGTCACTCCTGGCATGGCTGCAGCAGCTCTGGCACAGCTAAACTGGTAAAGTCAGGGAAAACTCCAAACTGTTGTGTGTTTGGAGTCCGAGTTCAAAGCATCAAGGCGTCAAGCAGATTTGAATGGGTGTTTTTCGGTTTATTACTTTGAACTAGTAGTTCAGCTGTATGGGATGAAAGGGAGGAAGGGAAGGGGAGGAGGCAGAGGTTTGCTTGTTGCTGCTGACACAGCCTCTTGCCTACTCAGTGATTCACCTGAGCCCAGGCATGCTGACTTGTATTCAGAGCATCTCCCTGATGAATGCCAGAGTACTAAGGGGGAAATGCAAGGTCTTCTTTAGGCACCTTGTCCTACGCTAAGAAAAGCATTGCATTTGTTTGTCTCTTCAAAGTGGAGCTAACATCACTGGGATTGTTGTCCAGAGGGAGGTGTAATCACCCTGTATGAAAAGTCTGCCTTTTTCAACACACGGGAGAAAAGCACAGCACAGGGAATGCAGAGACCTGCACCAGTCTAGGTCCTCTGCAGTGCCAGGAGTGCTATGCCTCATGCTCAGGTCCCTGATGGGTGATGGCTCCCATTGGCAATGACTACGCTTGAGTGCAGTACTTGCACATGTACTTGCACATTGTAGCCCCATGGGTATAAAGTCTCCAGGTTCTGCATTCCTCTCCTGGCTGGATTCAAATGTCCTCCTTTTCTGCATCTCCCTTGTCTTGTCCTCCTTGAGGAACTACTGCAGAACTAGGCACATAACTAGGTCCTTTTGGCTAATCTTACACTCCTGGCTGTCACCTCTGTTAAACGCAGGTGTTGGGAAAACTATGACATTCTTACTCATTTTTGGAAGAGGGATATTTAGCAATTTCATTTCTTTTTGGAAAGAATGGTCTCAGGGCCAAGTAAAGAAACATGGTGATCCAATGTAAGGAAGTAAAATGATGCCAATTTATTTATATCCTAAAGCAGTCTGTCTCAGGTTCCACAGTGACTGTGAAATTCTCAGTAAA
>NW_010575216.1:0-1586 GCF_000687285.1 Phaethon lepturus
CGGGACGTGGGCCAGCGAGGTGGGGGGAAAGGCTGGATCGCCTCTAACGGCCCCCCGAATCGCGCAGCGGTTTTTTGCTTCGCCTCATAATAGACCGTATAGGAAAGAGAGCGGTCGAGGACGCTGGCTGCCTTTCGCCTTAACGTTGCCCCGTGCGCGCTGCTGCGAGCCAGCCTCTCCCCGCTCCTTGGCCGCCCATCGCGGGCCGCGATGCTCTGCCCTGCGCCCGCCTCCCTCCTGAGGTACCTCCAGAAAACACCACCCGATTATTTCCCCGCGTTCTGCTGTCAGGCAGGCTGCGTGAATCGGGAGCGGCTCCAGCGAGCTTCCTCTGGACCGACACCAGCGCGAGAGCGGAGAATTAGCCCCGCACCTGCCACTTTTTTAATACAGGCTTTAAATCTGATTATAACTGCCTGTCTGGCTCTGCATTATGTGCTTCATGATTATTCAGCATTATGTAATCTTTGATAAAAGATGCTGCATCAGTAAAAGTGAATTAAACTATTGAGTGATAGGAGTTTATCGAATTCCTCACAGTGATGCTGTCCTCTCTTTGGCGCTTTAACCTCTCCGGTGGAAGGAGCGTGCCAGACACTGCCCTTGCTAACAGCCAGGAAACCCTGCTGACTTGGGTGGAATTGCGGGAGTACAAATAAAGTTAGATTTCAGCTTAGAAAGACACTTTTTTATAGTCTAAAGACTCAATATTTTACAGCAGCAGTCCCTTATCTGCATTATGTGCAAACTGTTAACAGAGTTACATGGACAGATGCCTGCAAGTCCTGCGGATGCTCGATAAAGTTTGGCTCTTAGAGGGCTGATGGGCAGAGCTGGCCAGGCTGTCCTCGCTCCAAAACCTCTTGAGAGTGGGTATGCACTGAATTGCCACACGATAGGAAAAAAATTTGTGTTTAATTCTAACCTGAATATTTTATCTTATTTTCCAAACACCTCCCCCAAATATAAAATATGGTATTTTTCTCCTTTTTAGGTCTTCCCTTTCTCCACACACAGCAGATGTCTGATGATTGAATGGTCTAGGGATTTTGCTCCGAGTTTTCCTATTTCTTCATTTCCTTTTGTCTATGCTACAGTTGTTTTGTACTTTGTTGTGATATTGGAAACATTGCTAGGGGAGAAAAAAGCACAAACCTAAACTGCAACTCCCGACACCCAGATGCTTTGAAAAGCTTTCAAGTTTTGCAGAACTGCATAAGCAAAGAAAGGAAAAAATAAACCTACATCATTTATTGTACTTCACCTAGTAGCTAAAAGGAAAAGGTGCCGGAAAGGGGAAAAACAACACTTCAGAAATGTGAAATTAAAAGAAAGGTTCTGAAAAATTAAAAAGATAAAGTTTCTCTTTGATGTTTAAAACAAATTTCAAAATTTCACACTGTTTTGTGTGTGTGTTCTCCAGTTCTGCTCCGCACCTGCAGAAATGGGGTGCTGGGGGACCTGGGTCTGAGCAGGCTTCGCTCCCCTCTTGCTGTAGCAGGGGATGCGAGTGGTGGCTTAGGTACCAGCATCTGGTCAGGGTGCCAGTGGGGCGGGGTACCAGCATCTGGGCTGGGTACCGGTGG
>NW_010575217.1:0-1587 GCF_000687285.1 Phaethon lepturus
CCCACCTATGCGTTGCTGGGTACAGGCAATATTGACAAAAGCATCCTCTGCTGAGCCCCGGCTTGCTCAGAAAGCCGGAGGCTGCTCCTCGTCCCAGCGACAGCAGCCCAGGCAGGGTCTGGACAGGAAGGACAGACACTCCGATGGGCTGCACTCATCTTAGAAAGTGGCTTTTGGCATCCTGATTTTATTTTTTAAATAAGGCTTTAGCTATGCTGAGAGGGAAAAAAAAAAATAGGATCAAATGAGAATCATCTATGGTGCTCTGGCCAAATTTCAATCTGGGACTGGGTAGCTGTGACTCAGAAGCTTGTTTATAACCATGCAGGAATGGAAGTTTTATTTTTTCCAGGAACAAGCTCATTACCTGCTGGATTAGGAAGAGATGTTTTCCCCGTTTGCAAAGGGGAAGCCCTGCCAAGCCGAGCACCTCCGCAGCAGGGATGCAGACACCCGGGATGCGGGTAGGGAAGGTCCAAGCAGCTCCAGGATGGCATCTCCCAAGGAGGGTACCACACCAGTCTCTGCTTGATGTTCACCTGTACAGATGTTAGCAGCTGTGGCACGGGCCATGGCAGCCCCATCGGCACCTCTCTGGCCATCACAGCCCTGGGCCAGGCACAACTGCCTCGGCTACACCGCAGAGACCCTGCCCTGCCTTGCAGCAAGGCAATTCTCGCTCAAGCCAGGGCAAGCGTCTTCTCTCCGCTGCCTGCTCTCTCTTTTTGGCAGCAGCCTTGCCCGACACAGTACCCCCATGCCTGCCCTCCTCAGCACTAAAAACAGAGAGGGCATCACCTTCTTCCAAAACTGCCTGGACACATCCCCAACACAGACCTGAAGGGCTGACTTCTCAGGGTCAGCACCGTAATTTATTCACTGAGAAGCTAGACGGCTGGAAGACTGGCAAAAGCCAGCAAATTGCACACCGAGCTATAAACTATGCATCCGGATTTAAGCAACTCCACCAAACTCCTCCTCGTCGTTCAGCTGGAGGAGCCACACCAGGTGTCACGCAGCAGCAGAGGCAGAAACACTTCAAACTGCTTTAGGCTGAAAGCGTAATTTGCTGCGTGCTGCCGTAAAACACACCCATCTTCACAGACAACTGCTGGTTTTAATTACCAAGACCCACGAGTCCAACATCCAATCTGCTAAGATCTTTTAAAAAAAAAAATCAAAAGGGATAAGAGTCTTGTAAAGCTCTCTTTCTTGGGATGGAGAAACGCCCCACTGGAAACGGGGGGTTGGGTTGCTATCTCCCTCCCGACAAGCTCTCGCAGGCAGGAGCGCAGGCGATGGGGTGCAGGAGGGGCAGTGCTTTAGCAGCTCCCACCCAGCCTTCCTCCTCGCAGCCCCCTCCCAAGACACAAGATGCGGCACACCTTGCATTCCCACCCTAAAGGTCCCTTTTTCCTAACCTCTCTGCAAGGGTTTGCCTGAGGGAATCCAGCCCAGAGCATCTTTGGCCCCACTTTATTTTTTTTTTTTTTTTAAACACACCTACCAGTCTTCAACTGCCAAGCAAAACACAACACAAACCTGATGCAAAACGCCACGCAAACATCAGTGTAGTTCCCACACAAG
>NW_010575218.1:0-1567 GCF_000687285.1 Phaethon lepturus
AGGGAAAGTACTGGTGAGAACAGTGAGCCTTTGGGACTTCCTGCAGTTATGGGTTCAGAGATTTTCTGTGCAGCAGTGCTGACACTGAGTCTTTTGTGTTACTTTTCTGCCTGCAGGCTTCTCGGTTCAGACATCAGGCTGTCACACTGGCCATCACCAGCTCGCTCTTTGGTTTCTTTGGTTTTGCCATCTACCCCATTGCCATGGAGCTAGCTGTGGAGTGCTCCTACCCTGTGGGAGAGGGCACATCTACAGGCCTGATTTTTGTTGCAAGGTAAGCTGACAGCTGAGCTTGAGTTCAAACACACACACACAGAGTGGTGTAGGTGCAGATAAAGAAGAGTGTGGACATCAATGCTAGCCATCCTGCTTAATTTCTCTCTGGTGTCTGTGCACATGACCATGGCAAGGGGGAAGCTGGCTGGTTGATCCACAAAGGTGAAGAGCTAAAGGTTTTAAAGCAAGGAGGAATGTGTGGAACTGGTGCAGGCAAAGCAAGAAGGAAGATGAAGGTCTTCCTTGCTTGGCACAAAGCAGGATTTAACCATGGCCAGCATCACCTACCTTTGAAGCAGATGGGGCCTGTATGCCTGAGAGGAGCGCCCATTCCCATGGCAGTACAGGGACTGTCAGGTCTCACTGCTCTGCTGAGGGAGTTGGGGCTCATCACTCACAGGGCGACTGGTCACAACAGATGGGGCAGTGACAGCCCTTTCTGTGATCAGTCTACATGCCTAGGGCTGGCACTGGACTGCAGAAGCAATGACTTGTTGGAACCCTAAGCAGTGATATACATGGCCTGGTGCCATGTGTGTGTGTCTGGTTGAGCTGGAGCAGCAAGAAACATCAGCCAATGAGGGGCATTAGACACCACCTCTGAGGGCTGGACACTGGTTGTGGACTTCATTGCTGCTGTCAGCCAGCTATGAATGAGGAGGAGGCTGAAGTCATAGCCTGACTTTTTGCCATCCTCAACCCTGTAGTGAAAGCTATTTCCAAGTCTCTGCCCAGTGACTAAGGCTCAGCTCCTTGACAGCTGTAGTTCAAGACCTGCCTGCCTCCAGAGGGAGTGTATAGCGGTCCTGACACACTGGCCCTGTGACTGGGAGTGTGCTGAAAAGCTGACCTGGACACCCTGTGAGCCAGGGCCAGTAAACCAAATGCTTGGGCCAGAGGAAACTGGAAGTAGCTTTTTCAACTAGAAGGATCCTGCTGCAGCAAGGGGCCTCACTTTTTCCTACTGAGGAAGCTGATCTTGTCTGCAGCACCCGGCATGACTCTATGTTGGCTTCTCCCCACAGCCAGATTGAAGGTGTGATTTTAATAATTCTGTTACAAGCCCTCACTGTGCGTGTTTCTGAGGATCCATCCTCCACCTGTGCCCTTGACCAGGATGGAGCCCTGGACTGGACAAGTAAGTATATCCTTGGGAAATTATGCTGGACACTCGGTTTCACCCCACGTACCCTGCACTCTCCTCCAGGTCTCACTGTGAGGGAGCCTGCAAGACTGATTCCTATTGTAGCATATCTCTTAGCCACCTTTCTCAACCTGATGGTACACTTCT
>NW_010575219.1:0-1583 GCF_000687285.1 Phaethon lepturus
ATTTTGGAGACATAAAAACACCCAGAGAAAACACTCCAGGCTGAGGACACTGGCCCGAATAATAGATCATTGAACTTCAGGACGCCTGTTAACTTCCTACACAAACACACTCAACTTTTGTCTCGCTAATCTGCCCTTGATCAGCAGTTTAAATGCTAAAGCTTTGTTACAAAAAAAAAAAGTTTACCGACCACAGGAAAGCAGCAGAATAACGAAGCGTACCGCTCCGGCTGGGGTTACTCTGGCCGCCTCCAAAACTGCTACCAAGGGCATTTTTCACTTTCTAATAACTGCTTTATGCAAGCGGGACAACCGAGAGATAATATAGGAATCAATTCATAAAGCTTACTCTAAACCGATTAATTTGTTGCCTTCAATCCAGAGTCCAATAAACTCCCGGTGCTCCTCTAGTCACTTATACTATAAAAAGATCAAGTTATTTACTGCCAATTAAGCAGCATGTTTTGTCTTTGTCCTTTGTAAGCCGTACGCGCTCATGCCGAGGCATCTGGCGATCTGCTGAGGACCCTCGGACCGATGCCCCAGAGCAGCCAGGAGGAACTTTTCCTGCCACTGGCCCAACTCGGCGGCAGGAGGAGGAGAACTGAGGCCGATTTCAAACACACATTTCCTCAGAAGGAGTACCTGGAGGTATGTCCAGTGACCGCACAATAAACCAGAAGAACTGCACCAATTAAGCTGTAACAAAAACCCCGAGACTTTGGAAACAAAACCACTCTAAAAGCCATTAGCATTGCATTTATCCGAACGCATCATATACCTTTATGTAAATTGATTTCTGATGCATTTGTTCAAGGAATTGCCTTTTGTTACAGTTTCCAGCTAGAGCCTAAATGAATCTGCATTTCCTGCTCCGAGTCTTTAAACCGTTTCCCTACGCTTTAAATCACTTCGGATGTCTTTAAAGAAAGAAAAAGACTCCATGCCACCACCTCCTTAGCCCGTCTTTGTCGAAGGCAAATATATATAAATATAAAATGGGAAACGTTACACTGAGAAAACCGTCCAGTAACCCCATTAAGCTAAAGCTCTTAAGGACAAGCAATACCTTAATGCTGATTAAATCTAAAAAGATGAATCAAGAGGACTGACCAGAAAGTGACTCCCTTGATAACTAAGGACGGGCCCTCATCAAGTTTCATTTAGAGTTGGGGGGGGAAGCTTTTAACTTAAATAGGCTTACTCTAGTAATTACACAGCCAAGCAATTTAGGTCCTGGGATAGGAGTCAGTGAAATAGAAAGCAGAGCTGGAGGCTAGAGGCAAAATAACTCCCCCCCACACCCCTCCCCGCCTTTTAACAGCGTCTCTGGTGTTTTTTTAATGGAGACCAAGGGAGGGACAAGCGGAGAGCTGGCAATTTGTAGTACAAAAATGGATGCTTAATTCATGTCTTGGTTTTAATTAGGTGATTCACCGGATTTCTCCTGGATTGAAACAAAAGACCGTGTGGGGGGCAGGAAGGGAACCGGAGAGGAGAGAAAGAGAGAGCCCACTTTGATCTTTTCTGCCACTGTTTCAGAAGGGTGTTTACTGCGGGGGAAGCGGGTGCCCCCGCCCCTC
>NW_010575220.1:0-1586 GCF_000687285.1 Phaethon lepturus
CTTTTGTCCGCTGGCAGTTTTGCACAGTGACCTCTCGCCTCTACGGACCTGGTCAAACCATAAGTGCGCCCGTCGCTAGCCTGGGATTTCTCTCTCTCTCTCCCTCTTTTTAATCACCTTGTAGGAATCCTGCTGCTTTCTTCTCCCCGTTGTAATTTCTCGGAGACATCTTACTCTTTGCTGAGTGCCTGTACAGAAAGTCAGGATTATAGAATCTTCCGCTTAACTGAAAATGCGGAGCGGTTTGGCCAGAAGCTGCTGACTTTGTTCTCTCTTTTCTCTTCTACTCCTTCAAGCTCTAGAAACGTGTAGGTTCTAGGCGGATTACTATGTGGCTACAGATTAAATGTTTTTTTCCCCTTTCCCATAATTAGAAAGGTATGAAGAATCGGATGCAAGATTGAACAGTGCAAATCCTCCAAAATGAAAAACATTTCAGAACCGGAATAAATATTAATAAATTGGAGGCATAATGAAATGCCATAGATGTGTAAGGGGAAAAGCGAGCGGGAAAGGAGGGAAGATTTTTATAGACCTTAATTACAGCAGGGTTGTTAGTAAATTTACTGAATTGTAAATGTAAAAGATTCGGATGGCCTGAGTAAAACCACATATTTAAGCCTTCTAAATGAACATTTCTGTTTTTTGAGTAATTTGTACCATCTGTGTCAAAATTCTGAGCCTAAGAAGAAAAAGCAGTGGAACAAATGTTGGTTCCATAAAACAGTCCTAGTTCATTGTTGAAATTGTCACACATTAACATTGCAGGCCATCTGGGTAGACAAAAGACTCTAACCAGATTGCTAAGATGATTTTATTGGTCTGGTATTAATCAGAATGTGGCATAATATTTAAGCAGAAAAAATGATGAGGTGAAGTGGAGTGCCTTTAACTACCCTAACTGTGTGGTAGTTGCACAATAATCTCATTACACCATGGAGCACTGTGTTTCTAAGCAAAGATCCTAATTCTGAGATGTAAATAACAAGCTATGTGATATTTCCAATTTATAGTTTAAAATAAAATATGAAACTTAAAGAAGTAATGACTGTTGGCATATTGCAATGTGGAGATTTAAAGGCCACAGCATGGTTATATTAAATTGCGGTATACCCACAATCATGTTGGAATTAACTTTAATTTCTTTTTGTAACATTGTAAATCAGATTACACTTCATCTCAAAGAATCCAGAACTCGTGATTTACAATTGATTTTCTACATTTTGAATCTCTACACAATGCGGCAGCTTGCCTTCTCTCCAGGATCTAGAGGCGACAGTATGTATGTGCATGTACGCGAGTGTTACGCTGTTCTCGAAAATCTTCAACCGCTCTCTCGCCTTTCACAGGCAGTTGGAAAAGTCTCTCTTTTTAATATTCTCCACGATCTCGCCTCTTTCTAGTTTTCCCCCGTGATTCTCAGAAAGCCGGTGAGTGTCTTTGTGTCTCTCTCCCCACTTTACCCCCACCCTGAAAACCCCGCCTTCCCTCTGTGCCGAATCCGACCTTTTAAATCCCCCGGCAAGTCCGCTGAACGCGCGGCGACGCCTCCGGGCGCGACGGAGAGCCTGGCCCTGGGCACGCTC
>NW_010575221.1:0-1587 GCF_000687285.1 Phaethon lepturus
CGAGCAGCCACAAGCGCTCCGGCACCGCGTTCGCAGCCCGAGGGCTGGCGCGGCACTCGCCTTTCGCAGCCGGCCCCTCCTAAGCCAGCGTCCCCTTCCAGCAGAGGATGGGAGGGAGGTTTGGACCATCTCTGTACGTGTGAACGTGCCCTCATCCCCATCGCAGCTGGAAGCGAGCTCTTCCAGACTAACAGGAGCCGGCGCTTGAGCCGGCTCATCTAAAGAGTGTCCCGAACCGCGTGCCGTAACCTTTAGCCTTTTAATAAGCGGTGGTAAGCGGAGGGGCTGGAAGGGGGAAGCAAACATGACAAGGAACTTGACAATAAGCTGATTCTGGAGAGACTGCTTATTCCATTGCTTCAAAACGTATAAACAGAGAAGGCACCAGAGCCTTGCACTGATTAGGTTAAATTAATTTAAAACAGAAGCAAACGCTGCTTGTCTAAGCTCTAGTTACCTGGAAACACAGATAAACCCAAAACACGCGTTTCAAGGGCAGCAGGCAGTATAGCTGTTTTGTTTTTTTTTCCAGAAACCTGGTCCTCATGGAAAAATACAAATTTGGAAATGGCTTTTATTAGCAATAGTTAATAATACACCGAAATACAAATACACACTCAGCCTTTAATCAGGGTTCATGGAATCAAGTCAAGTAATAGACACACACACACTTAACTGTCATGTAACAGCAGTTCACTGATCTTTGCAGCATCTTTAAAAGTAACTTTCGGAGAGGCAGAAGAGGGTGAGGAATGTATCTGTGCTGGCTGTACGATTTGGAGTTTCTTTAAGAGCCAGCTGAGACTGAACAGCAGAAGCCGCGATGGTTTTATGTTGCTGGCAGCAGCCTGTGGACAAAACCCACGTGCACAGATCTCAGACCTGAATGTCGGCAAAGTAACGTTGTGAACCTTCCTCCCATACAAAAACCTGTCCCATTTTCTTTTGGATTAATAACACAAACACTCTCCAAGTGTCAAAAGCCAGGACTGGATTTCTTCAGACCCGAATGATCCCTTCTGGTGCTCAGAAGTGCAGGGCCCAGCATACAGCCTATTTACTGCCGTGCTGCATTTCACCCTCGGTCTCCCACAGACTTACCTCCACAAGTCCCAGCTGTTTGCTTTTAAGAAAAAGTCCAACAGCTTCCAGGTTTTCAGCCTAGCACAACCCTGTCAACAAGTGCTTGAAACTCCTTGTTTCTTTCCTATTAACTAGCTAAATCTTGACCTCAGAAAATTTGTGATACAGCGATGGCAAATAATGCTACCCAAGAAAAAACGTCTTGAGACCTGCTGAGCAGTAAGGAAGCTTTCACATCTGGAAGGAGGAATGAGTCACACACTACATCGCGGTCCATGTCCAGGCCTTTCAGATACCGGCTGCAACATATGCATTGGTGCTACCTGGCGAAAGCAAGTGCTGGGCTCACATTAATCATTTCCCCATATTTTTAATATGTGCACTGTAGGCATTTCCCAGGGATGTGATTCAATAGGAGAAACAGAGTGCACCCAGCAAAACTCTTGACACAAAAGCATTTCATGCATTTCATGCATGGCAGGGGAGTTGGAACTAGATGATCTT
>NW_010575222.1:0-1592 GCF_000687285.1 Phaethon lepturus
GTGGGGACAGTGCAAATATGATAACATTTAGGCTAAAGCACAGAGTGCCTCATACTTTGATAATAACATTACTACATTTCAAATCATCTATAAAGTGAGGAGGTGTATTTAAAGTAGAAAATAGGTGACATAAAAAATGTTGTAAGTGGATTTCTCTTTCTTTCATTACCAAAATTAAATGGTACAATACTTTAGGTGAGCTTGAGGAAGATCTAGCTGCCATGCTTGTTATAAGAACTCAGAAATGAAACAGGCTTCCCCCCAACAGTCAGGATGCATTTTCCCTTCCCTTCTCCCATGGGTGTCCTGTATGCTGTAAACTAGGCAGTATTCATACCTTCTCCTCATCCTTGCTTTTTTTATCACTGATTGCAGGGTTAATCTGAAGCATGACAAACTACAGTGATTGCTGGGGAGCCCTCAGTATTCACTTTCCCCCTTCACCCTATCCTCTAGACAGAAGGAGAGATGATAGCAAGACCTATTTCTTCTTTGCATGCAGCCCCTTGTGAGCTTGGAGCTGGCTTAGACTGTTGCAACTGAAATTCCTTCTTGTTGGCGTTGTCTGTTTCATTAGTTGGAAGCAGCGGGACTGTTTTTTAAGCCTTAATTGTAGCTAAAATTGATGGGGTCTTATTCTTAGGCAGCTTAAAGCTGGCTAACATAGATTACCAAGCAGAGAATGCTATTCAAAAATCTGATCACTATCTGCTTAAAGTCCAGACATTTCTGTCTCACTATTACAACTGAAAAGGGGTGTGCTATTGTGCTCTGATTTAAAAATGCAACCAAATTCTGATTTGGAGAATTTAATATTTGAAATAGATGCAAGTCTGAACTTTGATGGCTGACTCTATCCTGCAATTAGCTGGACACAAAATCTTTTCTGAATACCCAGGTTCTGGGATCCAGACTCCAGAATATGAATACCATAGGTCTACTCATTACACCAGAATGTACCTGTCTACTTGGATTCAGAAACAATTTTGTGTTTTGTTAACTAGTCATCAGTTAAATAGCTAATAGTGAAAAAGAACTAAGTTCTTTGGGAGGACACTGACTTACGTGGCATTTTCCAGAAGACAGAAGAAGGAGCCATATAGAGGGCATCACTGTGCTTAAAACACATTGATCTACATTTTGCCACAAACAGCTTCTGATGAGTAGCTTAGTCTGTCCTCCCTTCATCTCACTTGTAACTGTTTGCTCAAAACTTTTCTGGTGCTCTGTGCTTCAGATTCACACCAAATGTCAGAACTGTGCTTTTAAGGAACAGACTGGGCCAGACTTGTCAAGGAAGCATGGACAAATTTCTTCAAAGCTTGAGTGCCCACTTCTTTTCCCATGCCTCTGCTTCCATTCCCATTTTCCTTTCTCTCACTTCTTTTATATTTGCCTCCTTGCTCAGTTCCCATCTTATATTTTTCAACTCATCTTTCCTTTTCCTCATCCCTGTATTCAGATGAGCCTTTTTCCTCTTTCAAGTCTAAAGATCTCAGGTTCTCATCAGGCAACTCATCAGGTTGCACCTCTTCCCTGAACCTTTCAGTAAGAAACAACTAGCCTGCCAAACTCCCAGTGCCTTGCTGAAG
>NW_010575223.1:0-1604 GCF_000687285.1 Phaethon lepturus
ATATATATAAATATATCATTTATAAAATGCCACGCAAGCCTGCAAGGAAGCAGTAAGGCTGACATGCCAGGCAAAACCAAAAGTTTAGTTGCATGTAGTATAGATAGAAACATTTCTATGTAATCTTAATTTATGATTGGTCCTGTGAATTCAATTATGATGATTTTATACTGTAAAGTAGAACTATGAACTGACCAGAGTAGTTTCTAACTGCCCATCCTGAGCAAACTCCCACAAGACAAACTCTCATATTAACTGCAAAAGAAAACTTTTAAAGACGAGGTCCATATTCTTCAGGGCCCAGGGCCCTGATATCACTAACCTGTGACCAGCAAAGCTCAGTTTCCTACAGGTTAAAGTTCCCCGTGTGTAGCCCTCACAGGCCTCCTTCTGGTTCCCCCATGCATCCTCTTGATCTCCCACAGCATCTCCAGGCCCTTTCCTAACTCAGGTCTCTTTTACGCTGAGCCAACTGCTCTTCTTGGAAATCGGAGATTTTTCTGTTGTCCAGATCTCTATCCTTTTGTCTCCACTGACAGATTTGACTGACACTTGCCAGAAAACTTCAGAAGTCTCAGAAGAAAAGTTAAAGAGGCATCATGGTCACATTTGCCTCTATCCTCTTAGGAGCCAGAGCAGCAATTAGGCACCGCATCACTGTTACAACAAAAGCTCAGCTCCACCTTCTCACATTTAACACTGAAATAAGATTCAGGACAGACAGTGGCCAAGTTCATCAACGCCAGTGATGCTGGATCAGGTCCCTCGAATCCTTTAGGTTTTTTGGTTGTTACATGTTTGTTTGGTATACTCCTTCTTCACAGCATGCTATACAAAGACTCACTCTCTTATAGTAGTTAAAATTTAATAGTTAATAGCAAATGACTCATTCCAAAGGAATCTAGTGGCTGTGCCAATAACAGATTTTAACTTAGTTAAAATGCAATAAAGCAGCACACTACAGACATGTATTTCAAAGCCCTATTTGATTATTCTTATCACTAATGTCACAGCAAAGAAGGTGCAAGTTATTACTCATAAAAGACTTCAGAAAGCCAGTTGAAAAAGAAATTTAGACGTTGTTTATGGATGCTAGTTTCAGATTGCTGCTTCTTACATGTGCAAAGCACTGAACACATGTTTCTAATGTAACCGATTAAAGTAGACAGGAAGCATCTGAGATCAACCACAGCAGCAACTTATTAATCAGCAAAGAAGCATTTTAACCTTTTGCCAGAAAAAAAAAAGTCACGTCAAAGAGAAGCGCTACGGCTAGATGCGCGAGGGGAGCGCGCAGGCAGTTTAACTGAACTTCAGCTCTTATTCAGTTGTATATTTTGATTAGCTGATCTCAGGCCTGCCTCCTCCTTCCCTCGCCAGGGCTAGGGGCGGCTTTGGAAAGCAGCACCGAGCAACACCACACGAACACGGCAAAGTCTGCGGCTTCACCTCCTCCCTGCGGCGGGTGCTCCGGGACCGGCGCGGCTGGCGGGAACCGGGAGCTCGGGAGCCGAGCAGAGGAGCTTCCCGGCGGAAAGAGAACAGCTAGGCGTGAAAACACAAAACCACCACCACGGCGAGCGCGGCTCAGTGCCTTGCGGAGC
>NW_010575224.1:0-1596 GCF_000687285.1 Phaethon lepturus
TTATTTCATGTGGTGAAAACTAAGAATGAGAAATTGTAATCTTAAGCCTTCTCACAGAAACATGTTATTGCTGAGTTCTGACAAGGAATCTGAAGCTGTTAAGTCTATTTTTTTGGTCTGTTAACATTTTTATTTAAGTTTTGTTATGAAAAATAATTTGGGAGTGTTTCAAAATTCAAATATAATTATTACAAGAATTTTATTAATCAAGTAATTCTAAAGCAGGTGTTATTTCTTTCCACTAACCATCAGTGAAAAAAGATTTTAAAAGTAGATGTAACCCCCCACCTCCCTACTTTAGCAATTACATGGAATAAAATCTCTGTTATTCTGAAACTGAGAAATTACCACTAAGGACATTTCAAAAAATTATATTATTCTCAGATTTCACCTAAGTTTAGATTAGTTTTGCTGCTTGTCAAAGACGTTATTTTCTTATTATTGTACAATCTCCCATTTCAACGTTTTCTCTGTGGAAATGAAGATTGGTCTCTAAATCCTTGGGCAATAAACACATTAATAACAATTCAGCATGAATGAATAAGAAAATAAGAATCTCATTCCACAGTCAAACAATAGAACAATTGCTATTTGTAATTACTGTTTCAGATTATGTCTGGAATTTTTCACATCATTTCCTTAAACTGTTTTAAATTATTTTCTATCCATGGAAATGTCCAAACTTCTCTCTGTAACTTTATGAGTACTGTGCTTTTTAGCTATTTTATTAAGAAGTCAGGTTAAAAAATAATCTCAATTTAGAAATCTTCTCAAAGTTTCCCATCTTCCTTCCATACATTTTTCTGATTAATGGTATAATCTAAGTAAAAAATCTTAATTCAAATCAAATAATATGAGAGAAGGTTAACATGTTAAGGAATCAGTACTAAAGTTTACATGCTATTTAAATTTCAAGAGATTCTCAGACATGTTAAAGGAAAAGACACATGTACACGGAATACTTTTTCTTTCATGTTGGTGCAAAAAACCCAGGGAGTAAAATCTTGGTCCAGATGAAAACATTTGTCAAACAAGAATGACATTGCCTTTTACCTCAGGAATAAAAGCTAAAAGATAAGATAAACCAGTTTTTCGCATCAGTGATGATAATGCAGCAGAATTCATCAATCCAGTTACAGGACTCTCATTATAAATGAATCTGCAATATGGCAATCGAGTATTAAAACTTCTGGATGTTCTTTTTAAGGAAGGCCAGGGTTAAAAGCATTGCAAGTGTGCTTGAATCAAAAATGATAATAGTTCAAACATAACTGACAGCTCTACAATAGTTTTTATTTCCATGTCCTGGTAATCACACTGTTAATTTTCACAACTTCCTGGCTGATTTTTGAGGTTTGAAAAGGAATGTGTAATCCACTCAGCCTAAGTTTAGCATGGATAACCTTTGTCCAGTATTCAGATTTTTGTGCATACTGCTTCTTTACCTGAGAAACAGTGATTACATATTTAGAAGGAAAGTGGTAATAGTTTCTTTTGAAATTCAACATTGTACATGGATAACATTCACAAAAAATATGTGATTTTTGTTTCAGGGTTATGTCACTCAATGGCTGTTTGTTTTTGTTTTTTTTTTTT
>NW_010575225.1:0-1603 GCF_000687285.1 Phaethon lepturus
GAGCCACTGCCCCGACGGCGTCCCCGGGCCGGTCCCCAGCGCACTCCTCCCGGCAAGGCCCCCATCTGAAACGGTCGGGGTTGGAGCCGGTCCTGAAGGGGCTCTGTCCCGCTCCCGTCCAGGCTCCGTCCGCGGCCTAATTCTGCACTGCCCTCCAGCAAATGGCAGCCACAGACGGTCAGGGGATGCTCTCAAATGCTAAATAAGACAAACCAACAAAGTCACAGTAATAACCACAAGAAGCAATAATGGTAACAGTACTATCTGCCCGGGGGTCGGAGGGCTCTGCCCTCTTCCCTCTTGCGCTCAGGATACAGTGCTGATGGCATTGTTTTTTTGCCAATGACTGAATTGCAAATCAGACTGGTCACCCTTCTCTGCAAGGGGATAAAGGGGACAATGATTCCTGCCCTTTCCCCAGCCTCTCACCTCTTCATCCCCTTGTAATTGTCCTTGCATGCTCCAGCAGACAGATGAAGCACACAGGCTACTCTGTCCTTTCCCTCCAGCTCAGCGATTTGGGCTTGAGTCTCTCCCAATGCATTGCCTGCTCCTGACATGCCGCATAGCTGTTCTCATTTCTTGTTTTGAGATACCTGTACACATACATACATCTACACACACACACACATTTGTGTGTGTTTATCTATGCAGCCTCTGACTGTCACAATTTCTATTCATCATCACTTGTCGCTTATATTTCCTTTGTAAGACCCAGAGCTTCACAGGATCTCAGGGGACCCACACAGGGAACAGAGAAAAGTTCATCTTCGCCTGCTCGTGTGTGAGCCAGGATGAGCTGCAGCAGAGATTGACCCTTACACAAGTAGAGAGCGGAGAGGGCTTTTAAATGCAATGTGTCCTGAGTGACCTGAAGCACTCAGTTAAACTGTTTGTGGGATTACAAACGTGAGCTGACCACCCCTGCATCTCCTTTTTTTTCTTCTTGGAAATTGATGCTAAAGCTTTGTTATAAGAATGGTATTATTCCATAGCAAGAGAAACATAAATATGTAAGTGAACCTGCCACTGCCAATCTCTCAATGTAGCCTTTAAAATATTTCTTAAAGCTTGGAAAGAAATGGAACTTTCTTTGGAATCGATGGAGCTTTCTTTTGGAAAGCTTCCAGAAATGGGGAACCTTGCTGCCTTCTAAACTGCAGTAGCAGTAATAGCGGTGGTGATGATGATGAAGCACATAAAAAATGGATGTAAGCAAGGAAGTAAGACCCAGGTGGTGGATCATGCCATCCAGAGCCATGCATTTCCCCCTCCTATGTCATATTGCTGCCATAGGAGTACTGAAGTTCTGGTGAGGCATCCGAAAGTAACCTGCATTTAATAGTCATCACTTTCCTTCCTGCTCTGAAAATGGAACGAAACCCCTGCTCTCAGCAATTTTTCCTCGGGATAGCCTGATTTCCGCGACTAATTCAATCATGGCTTCCCACGGGGAGGAGAGGAGGAGTGCTGCCTGCCAGCTCCCTTGCAGTTACAAGCGTTAAGACCGTGCCCCCCCGCCCGGCTTTTTCTTTTTAAATTATTTTTTCTTTTTTAATTATTGTATCTTTAAAAAATATTTTTTCTTTCAAAATTATTTCTT
>NW_010575226.1:0-1599 GCF_000687285.1 Phaethon lepturus
CGGCGGCGCCGGCCACGGGAGAACGGCCACCAGCTTCGGTGGGACTGGCGTTTGACCCGTAATTAAATCTGTTTGTTGGTGTTCACACCTGCCTG
This sequence comes from Phaethon lepturus, assembly GCF_000687285.1. Lineage (NCBI taxonomy): Eukaryota > Metazoa > Chordata > Aves > Phaethontiformes > Phaethontidae > Phaethon > Phaethon lepturus. The sequence continues at coordinate 96 of NW_010575226.1, forward strand.
GACCACATTAGACAGGTGGGAATGCGCAGCGCCACGGGGAACGCGCAGAGGACGTCACCGTGTTTGCGTTAACGGGGTGTCGGAGGCGTGCGAGCCTTTGCTCGACTTTGTCAGACAGATGTTTTCAAGGCAGTGTCTGGCCCTGGCACACAACATGTACACAACAACACGGGGAGATGTGCAGTGTACGTGCATCTGACCTTCAGGAACCATTTTTAGTTCATCAAAATTAGTGATGCTGAGAAATCAGGACATCAGTGCATAATGACTGTGAAATTAGGAATGAGAGCTTGCTATGCAAATGACAGGACAAATCATGTGAAAAAGTCAAGATAAACTGCGTATTAAGACATTATGTTACATAAAATTAATACTGCATTTCTCTCTTGCTTACTACTACACTGGAAGATTTTTTTTTAAACTCCTTTATCTTCTGATCAGCTATTGTCTGCTGATTTTTTAAAAAGTGGTGCACAGAAAAAGTGCTAAACATATTATTACCTTTTATTGTAATACATGAGATGACAGGAGATCCTTTTTAGCAAAGTATATCCTTTACTGCTTTTAGTTTTGTGCTGTCATGTATTTGATTTGAAACTATAGAAAAGTAAGGTGCTTAAATATTACCGTTAAAACTCATATGGGTTTTGTCTTTTTTCTCTATTGTGTGGGGGTTTTTTTCCCCTCCTTTTCTTTTCCTTTTTTGGGGTGGAAGGTAGAGGGGTGGGTTTCTAGAGAAATAGTCTTCTTGCATTACTAGGACTGACAAAATGGTTCTCATGTAGTCTGCAAATTAAACACAAGTGCAGTGATTATTTTGAATAGCTAAATTACATTCTAGAAAGCTTGCAGAATTCATAGCATTGTCATTAGGTATCCGCTTGAATACAATTTGTGTAACCTTGGCCAAGACAGCCTGTCATTTTAATGTCAGTGTTTTATCTGAACAAGACATCATCCTTTCAGATACAGTGTACAGGTTCCTTGCAAAGATGCCCGTGCAGAAACGTGTTAACAGTTGCAAATATGAAATGCTATCAAGTTCATCACTGTAGCTGTTTGTCACTGAAATGTCATGGAAAGCGGCTTTTAATGGTATCTCACATAATATGAAAGAATTGAAGACATCTGTATGCTGGGTGAATATAGAATGGTAAAGACATCGTGGTAGGGCCTTTCTGTTAAAATTGCATAGGAGTGTAGTGCTGTTATTCACATCACTGAGCCTTCCTTCAATTTTCTTAAAAACCTGTCGTAAGAGGGTCTAAATCCCATCAGCACGGGATACTCGGCTGTTGGGTTTCGGTACGGAAAGGCAAGGGCTTTCTGGGAGGGAAAGGACCCAGCTGACGGTTTCTTGTAAAAATAAATAAATCTTAATGGGGTTTGCTTTGCTTGCTTTAAAGAATTCCCGTCGCAATAATGTTTTGCAGAAGGGGAATTTAGTCGCCAGGACAATGCAGTCGGTACCTCTGGACCCACTGCGGTGGGCTGCAGGGACTCC
>NW_010575227.1:0-1586 GCF_000687285.1 Phaethon lepturus
CCCAGCTGGTGAGCAGGGAAACCTTATAGAAAGAAAACTTGAGCAACAGTTTCATTTAAGATAGCAATTGCTTCCCTTTTTTCTACCTCTGAGTTCTACCTGCCCACAGTGTCATTTCAAGGATTTCTGGGTTAAAAGCTCAGACCATGACGACTGCTTGGTAGACAGACCTTCTCTCCTCATCAAAAGGTGAATGCCCAAGAGCTGCTTCCTCAGGAGAGCTGCTTTTTTTTTCATGGTGAACAGGCAGATGTTGATTAATCTGTACCCTGGCAGGTGGTAGGTGGAGAAGACTCCTCCCAGAGGCAGGAGCAGGTAGGGGTAACCAGCCCTCCAGCTGTGCAGTTGGACTAAGGTTTGCCATCACTGGACAGACTTTGGGAAAAGACAGTGAAACTTCCTTTGTAGAACATAGTAAAAAGACCATACATAAACCTGTCTTGCAGCAAGGTATAGCGCAGCTGACTTTGCACCGCTCCACAGTTCTTTTAATCTAGATGAGAGTGCTGCCCTAGCATGACCTACAAGCTGAAGAATTAGTTAATTTTCCCCTCTGATTAATAGTTCATGTAAAATTAGTAGGAAGGAAAAAAGATGTGCTAGTTAACCACCACATCTTTCTTGGCGGGAGGATGTAAACGTTGAAGGCAGAGATAGTATTACCTCCCTTGGGCATTAGATGCTTGGTGGTTTGGAGCACATGCCTTTGATAATCAACATCAGTATCTCTTTCATGTCACTGAACAGAAAATAGGGCCTCTTCAAAGAGACTAACTCAGAAAAGAAATTGTTAAACAGGCCTGACTGGGTTGAGCAATGCTGGAAATTAAGCACCCTGGAGGGGCAGGATTAGAAGTGAGGTCAGCAGTCTCAGACAGGGCAAGGGAGTACATTAATAGCTCTCTGTACTGCCTCTGAAGTTTGGATGGTTGTCACTGAATATCCACGTGGCCCTCTGGTTCTCCCCCTCCATATGCTGCCCTGATGATTAGCATTCCGCCTTCTTGTCAGAAAATACATGAATTACCTGGTGGCCAGGAGCTTACTGGCCTAAGCTTTTGAACTGCTATAGAGCTTCGATTACACAGCCTCACCGAGAATTTCTTTTTTTTAATCCTGACTTCTTCCTAATGTTAATCCGCTAGCAGATACTTGTCCTTTATCTAAGACACCAAGGCGTTCAGCAAATGCACATGAAAGAATAAGGCTTTGTTCCTCTGCCATCCGGACTCCTGTTTCATGTGTGCTTCAGTGAATTACTTTCTAATGACTCACAGTTTTCTTTACCTTAACCCTTCTAGAGACAAATGACTTGCTGTACACCGATGACATCACTTCTCTCCTGGACGGTAACTAATACAGAATTAACCTTTCAGCAGAGGCACCTTTAGAAAAGCATATCTGGTTTTAGCCTGGGAATTTCAAAGGTTCTTCATAAAACTGGGCTGTCAGTAGTGATGCACTTCGTTATTGAAAGTGCCTTGCAATGTCCTACCCTTCTGGATTGGCAAGGAGGCTTAAAGTGCTGCGAGGTGAGAGTAGGGGCTGTGCTTGAAAGCGTTCCTCCACAGCAGAACTGAGCGCCA
>NW_010575228.1:0-1592 GCF_000687285.1 Phaethon lepturus
TGCCACTTTTATTGTTTTAATGTGTTAATTAACCACCACCCCCAACAACCAAGACCTAATATGTAGTATACAAAACATACAAACCTTGGAAATATTCTGTAACCTACCTGGGAAGAAGCAAAGAAATGGCTTGAAATAGTAATGAATTTGTTTTACTGTATTTACAAATGCTTATATTTACACCTTGCATTCATCTGGGCTATAAAGAGAGTGTTCAGGACTTCATGGTCCTATATCTTTCCTGTGTGGATGCGGTTCCTTTTAGCATCTTGTAGTTGCTAATTTGTTTGCTCTCACCATGTCACGGGATGGTCTGCAAGCTCTGCCTTGCTCAGCTCAGGGCTGTCGCAAGGGGCAGAGGGAGTGTGGCAGCAGGAAATTTGGAAGAAACGGAAGGAGGTGGGAGAAAAAGCAAGAGGGCATAGATGAGGCTGGAAGGTTGCGAAGGGCTAGCAGAGGTTGATGTTCCCTCCTTGGCTGTGCTGCTCCCCGTCTGATCACTCTGCCCATGAGGGCTTCACTCCAGGGTGGTATCGAGTTCTGAACTGAGGGTGGACCCAGAACCAACGTGAGGACAAGCTACATGAGGGGAGAGTAGAGAAGGCTGTAAGGAAGACAGCATGGCTTTGTGTTGTCCCTCAGTGCACTGTGTATCCAGGAGGAGATCAGATAAATCAGATGAAATGCTGGAACTATTCCTCTTTTTATGCCAAACCATACTCTCCCACCACTTCAGCTTTCTCACTTGTGACACAAATCGTTGCCTGTCTCATGTGCATGGATGAGAAACTGCTTGCTGCGGTTTTGTAAAATGCCTTAAGAACCCCTGGCTGAAAGGTTGTGCAGAAATGCAAATCATTTTTACCTTTCTCTGAAACATTGCAATGTAATCAGTGGACAAATGCAGGCGAGCCCAGAAGGCTACATAAGCCAATAAATCCTTTCTTAACAACCCCATACATCAGCATCTGAAATGTAAGTAAAAGGATAAAACTGTTGGTTAAGGAACACTGGTGGAAGCAAGTGATAAACAACAGGATGAGTGGATCTGAACGGCTCTATCAATTACACTGAAAATAAAACTAATGAAACCCAGCCACATACATAAATATAGTAGTTCTAGTCATGTATCTACTTAAAAATCAAAAGGAAAACATTCAATCCGATAAATTTTAGCAAGAAAACATTTTCTAGCATTACTTTTCTGAAAGACCTTCTTCTGCTGAATTGGTTTGCATTGGTATGCAATTATAGCACCTCGGCTCTGCACTTTGTAGGCCACACCTGGAACACTGTGTCCGGATTTATCCCCCCTCCAGGCCAAAAGAGACTTTAAGAAATTAGAGAGAGTCCAGAGTCATGAAAATGATTAGAGGCTGGAGAACCTGATGAAGAAAGATTGAAGGAATTGACTTTGTTCAGCCTAGAGGAAAGCAGGTTTGGGGGCATCTAATTACTGTCTTCGAATACCTGAAAGTTTGTTACAGAGAAGGTGCAAGTGCTCTCTTCAAGAGATGCACTGTGACAGGACTAGAGGTAAGGGACATGACTTGCTTTGGGGGAAATTCCATTAAGATATAGGAAAAAAAAAA
>NW_010575229.1:0-1597 GCF_000687285.1 Phaethon lepturus
GTCTGGCCGATGGCATTCCTTCCCACAATCTCCCCATGGACCTGCACTCGATAGATGCAGGTGTATCCTGTTTTTCCCCAGTTGCTCTGTATGCCAAGTTTCAAAACCCGAAAGGCTCTGGGGACACCAGTCTGCAAAGAAACCACAGCAAAAAGGAGCATCACTCCTGGGGTACAAAGAGTGAGAGCAGGCTCCACGTGTCTTTCTCTGCCATCCTGGCCCCTGCTCTGGGACCAGCACCCGCACCTGAGGGCAGCTTCTCCCTCCTTCCCTTCTCCCACCCACCTGTGCCCCTGCAGAGCAAACCCCACTCTGAGAGTCGGCTGGGCAGCTGTGGAAACCCGAGGCTTGCTGGAGCCGGGGAAGCGGGGCCTGGGGAAAGTCCTGCCTCCAGGGCAAGGTGCTGGGTGTCCTCCCTGCCGCTGCCTGCCCAGCGGGTGCAGCTGGGGAGCTGCAGGGACCAAGACAGACGCGGGGCTGTCCTGGTCTTTGTTCTGCTTTTGCCTCTCTGCCAGATGCCACTGCCTCCCGATCCCACCAATGTTTCTCTCCACCATGGTCAGGCCCCCACCCCGGCACACACCGTCCAGAGTCCTGCAAGCCACTTGCTGGCAAAGCGGCGTTTCTGCCCACACATGTGCACTGTACCTGCAGAGGGAAGGTCTGGGTCGGCTCTTTCTGCATGGAGTAGGTGAATGTCCCCAGCAGAGTTTCCTCCTTGCCTTCCTCATCCAGTCCCTTGGAGATAAAGCACAGGGGAGTAGGTCAGCCTCGACCTGCCCCTGAGGAAACACTCATGCCAGATCTGGGCCCATGATCTACACCCCAATCTTGTGGCTTCGGCATAGTCTGGCGCAGGATGCAGTAGGGCTGAGCCTCCTCCTTGTGTGGTGCTCTGGGGCCCCGAGGTGCTGGGCCAAAACACGCTGAGCAAATTTTAGGAGGAGTGACACCAGCCTGCACCCCCCTTGAAATGTCCTCTCTGGAAACAGCAGTGCTTGGGAGCACACAAATCTCAGCAGATGTGCAGAGAAGAGCAAGTCCCTGTTGCAGCTTTTCCCCACAGCCAAGTCCCAGCTCCCAGTGGCTGGCAGACACTTACAGAGACCGTAAAATCTCCAGGGGCACTACTGAGAGTCCCCAGTGGAGAGGCCAGCTTTGAAGTGTGCTGTATGGTGATGGTCATCGGTCGTATTTGTGTAGGCAACCAAATGAGCACCTCGCTCCCAGACCCTTGGAAAGGCCAGCAGTATCCTGGTGAAGCATCCGGCTGAAATCAGAAGGCAAAAGCAATGAAGTCGAGGGTGTGATGGGGCACGCTGCACTCCCGTGCAGCCAGGAGCACAGGCAGCGCTGTGCCTGTGGGCTGTGCTTGTGCTCAAAATGAATGGTGTGTGGGGAAGCGGACAGAAGCGCCCGGCTGTCTTCCCGGCCTGAGAAAGAGGAAAACAGCCAGCCAGGGGGAAACATCTGATACCCTGCACTGGAGTCAGGCTTTCAAGAAACCTCTCTTTGTGGCCAGCAGCTCTGCAGCCTCCCTCCACCCTCCACTGCCCCATCGGGAACGGGACAATCAGAGCTGTGGCAGGGAAATGGC
>NW_010575230.1:0-1608 GCF_000687285.1 Phaethon lepturus
TATTACCAGAGGGGGCCTTTGGTTTCCCATCTCTTGCCTATATGGTCATTTGAAGAGGACTTTTCATTTTCCTACAAAAGTTACCAAAACTGAAAATTAAAAGATTCCTTTCCATATCACACGATGTTGCGCTCTGTAAATAGCACAGAACCGCAGCGAAGCTGGCTTAGAGCTGCTTAGAGCCAGCAATAAAGCAGGACCCTGGCCTTCCATCATAGAGATAGATTTTGCATCTAGAGGTTATTCTTCTTTGACTGATGATGCCACCTCAGTAATTATGAAGTGCTGTCACTGTGATAGAGCTTTCTGATGAATACAGAAGCAGCAAACTCCCCCCAAACCCCAGTGTTAGATCAAGTACAGTGCTTTGGAGAATGTGGTCTCAAACGAGCCACTGCTCCAAATACAGAGCTCTGCACCAGGAAAGAAAACATGAACTTGTTCTAGCAGATTCTCTGGATTCCTCATCAAGGTTCATACTAATACGTACTTAGCTTTTATAGACGTTTATGCATCTTTATCATTTTGGCCTGAGGAGCATCTGAAAGCCACCACCAGTGGCCATTTAAACTTTTTTAGAGGTCATCCTTCCAGTGGATGAGCACACATTGAATGAATTGAAAATCATCAGCCTTTATTATAAGACCATCTGCCTCCTTATTCTCATTATTCCCATCCTCTCCCTCACTTTCATATGCTGCAACAGTCATCGCCTCTCATCATTAATAGTCATTTTACAGTAATCATTTCTATTGAAACACATCTGAAGCATACTTGAGAGTATTTTATACACTTAACTGATACTCACCAGAAACTCACCATTATCATAATACTGGCACCACCAGTGTCGGTGGAAGGGGATGAGGATTCATTTCTGCTGCAGTGTCACTATTTTAAATTATTAATTTGATTCATTGTCCTTCTTCAGAGAAAGCTTTTTTTTCTTTTAATCTTGAAAGTCATCTTCTGTCCCAGCTAGCTATTACCTGTCATTGATGTATCTATTTTCAAAAGAATCAAATTCTTTTGAAAAATAGCAAATCTTATGCTACTTTACAACATGACTCTGTCTTTCCAGGTTATTCTTTTCCTGTGTTAAACTCTGCTAGCCTTGCATTTTGCTGCTTCTTGTGGAAGAATTGTTCACTAAGGGTACTGTAATAGATACAGAAGTGTTTCAATAAATGGGGGAGAAGAGTATTAGTCATTCAAGCTGACAGAATAGCACTTACCCGCGTGAAACACGAAATCTGAGTTAGCAGGCTCAGTAGAAGGAGACCAAACAGCATTCATGTTAATCAGTTCTCAGTACACAGGCACGACAGAACGCAGCATCCTCCCCCAATAAATTCTGACACACCGACTCCAGTGATCACATTTATCAAAATAAACAATTAGGTCTGTTGGATCACTACTGAAGTGCATTCATCAACAAAAGTCACAAAAATACCTCCAAAGTTTCTTGAAAGGTTTATCTTTTCAAGGAAATACATGTTAATTAACTGAACTTCATTCATGCCATCATGAAAATTAGGAAAAAAAGCTAAAATGTTTTTAATGTAAATGAAATGTATCATAAAGGCAGGCTATCATAGTAAAAAAAAAAAA
>NW_010575231.1:0-1586 GCF_000687285.1 Phaethon lepturus
GCATACAGAGGTCCTGAAACTATACAGTAAATACACAATGCATTAGCCATTACAAGCACTGCACAAACAAGCAACAAAAACAGGGGGTTTGGGGCTTGCTACAATCTTAATCTGCTCCTTTACCTTTTCTATTTTATTTTTTTTAGATTAAAAACGCTAACATTTGAGAGAGGCTTCATAGGTCAAACCCTCATTCGATGTTTTTCTGTCCACTTGTAATGACTCCAAGGACTATCTTGCCCGTCTGCTCACAGACTGTACTGAAAGTAGCTTCCTAGGGAAGGGAAGTTTGTATTTCCGATGAAACTATGGCAGTCTTTCAGGTTGTCTTGCAAACGATGATGGTAATTGCTCTGTCAGAACTCTGACTCTTTTTGGGGGATCAAGTGGAACAAATGACGATTGAAGCTCATAGGCTTTATAACTGTCTCGATAATTAGGGTTTTTGTCATGACCTACAATAACACACGGGTCCCCACTCCTCCTTTGCCAAAGAGGCCTCCCTTTTCTTTGGTTGTTTAAGGGTTGGGGAAAAGCACTCATCCTGTGTAAACAAATTGATCAAGGGTTTGTCTCTGAGGGGCTGCCCTTATCCCATGCTCGCAACAGCTTTCTTGGAGATACTCAGAGTCAAGCATCACGGTGATCTTTTTCTTTAGAGACAGAAAGTGCAACCACTTTTATCAAATTAAACAAAAGCCTAAGGAAAATATAGACAATCTGCCAGAACACTGTTTCAACACGGTTCTACTGAACTAGATTTCTTATTCCTCCTCCATCTACCTGTTTCATCAGTCAGGCGCTACTGAATACCGTCCGTCTTTTGCGCTCCCTATAATTGCAAATCAATCATTATAGAGGATTCTAAGCAAGAAAACAATACTAATAAGAGCACAAAAATAATTGCTAATTAATTAAACTTGAAGCATTGACAATTCAACTGGCCTCGCACTCTGACCGGTAATCATTCTTGGACTGATTTAATAAGCATGTTCATCCTGACACTTCCCCCTTCAAACGGGTCTTCGAGCCAGGCCGTTGGGTTTGTAGGTTCCTTTTATTTATTCATTTTTAGAACCTAAATGGGATGAAAGCATTCACCATACAAGTGTGTCCAATACTTTACATACAGCATGACGCCAGCTTATCCGTGGCTTGCACCAGCTGTTCTTGCACATCATAGGTCTAAAGGGAAACCTGGTTTTGGTGATTCAGGGCTTCAGCATGATTGTGGCAAATAAGAGAAAAGATCCAATGAAGAGTGTTCCCAGGCAATTTGAAGCACTGGCAAGGAGTCCTGCAGATAATAATAATTCCCTGAATGGATGGAACAAAGTAGCTGTAAGGACTTCCCTAGGATTGGGGGAAAGAGAACAGAGCGCCAGACCTGAAACCTTTTAGACAGAGCTCTGCATTTCACAGAATTTGATTCCAAAGGCCTCGCAAGAGTCTTAGCAGAACATCCATCAGTCAAAAGAAGAGCAGTAGATTACATGCCCAAGAGGGCACATCACATAGGCCATCTTGGACGTACATTGCTTGTGTGGCAACATGGGCTTTCAGAGAAAACCAAGGACATCCTTGTT
>NW_010575232.1:0-1540 GCF_000687285.1 Phaethon lepturus
GAAAGAAAGAAAGAAAGAAAGAAAGAAAGGGGAGGGAGGGATAAGTGGGGAAAACGGGAGCTTTATCGGAAGCTTTCTGGGGAGATAAGGAGCTGGGCTGGCCCATCTCTGCGCTGTGTGGACACACTTGCTGCCTTTGAGTCTCTCAGGAAAGAGCAAAAGGAGCTGCTGACATTTCTGCTTAAAAGGAAGAATCAATGAATCTGTTTCCCACTGCCTGCTTGTTTGACCTTATTGTGTTGCAGAATAGAAAAGAAAGAAAAGAGAACAGGTGAGGGGAGAGGGGATTCGTGCTCATAAAATCCAAGACAAGATCACAGCCCTCCGATCATTGCTGGAGATGCTATTATTTGGTTGCTGTCCTATTTGCCACTGTTGCTCATTTCAGATTCTTGCCTTGCTGTAATAAGTCACACTCTCTCCAGCCATCATTCCTGTATTGACAGGCAAATGTCACCCACGTTTGATTGACGTCCATTGCTCCTGAATACAGAAGTATGATTTAGGAATCAATTCTGCTTGTTTATTTGAACAGTTCTTTGTGTACCTTGTATATCTGTGAGCAGGACAAGTTCCTTAATATTTTCCTGGGAGAAATGCAACTCATATTGCACATTCACCTTCACACTTAGAGGTGCTCACCAGTCCTTGGAGGAGGAGAAACCTTTCACACACACAGAAAGAAAAAAGAAAAAAAGCCGCAAGACTTAACAAAACGCTTTGCTGCCCCTGAGTTAAGACAGGGAGACCTTTTTCTCAGGTCCAGGCATCTGTTGATCTGCATATGCCCCGCACTTTCCTTTGGCTTCTAAACAAAAGGGAACTCCTTTCCTCGGTGTCAGTTTGCTAGCGCAGCGGTGGCTGGCTTTAACACTGGGAAACATTGCAGCCGGTGATGAGAATGTCAGTTTTAATTCACAGAAAGAACTGTTTCCTTCTCTGCTTTTATAGTTGTAACCGGGAAGGGGGGAAGAGGGAGATCCGAAATTGTAAGAGATGCTAATCGCTATTACTGTGCGAGGTGGGAGGTATATTTTCAAATAACTTCCACTTGGACAATCGGTAACTGTAAAGCATCCCTACATTTAAAGCGGTATTTCCCAGAAAACACTAACATGGCAGGGTGGCCTCAGGGAAGCGTTAAGCAGGAGGTGGATTGACCTTTTAATTCTCGATCGGTGACCTGAAGGGTACCTAGAGGCTGCTAAGCACATCTCTTCCTTCTGGTCTGCTCCAGAAAGAGCTGTCATCACAAGATGCAGCTAGTGAGCGAGGCTCACGATTTCACTGTTCAACCCTTTGCGGGAGGGGTGGGGGAGGGAGATAGGAAAAAAAAATATATATATTTCCCACACTGCCAGAGTAATGCCAAACTCTCTGTGAGTGGGAAGAGCAGAGCAGATGCTGGAATGAGATGCCAAAGCAGCTCCCCTTTCCCCTGCGCTTTTGGGTGCCTATAAATTGCTCCAGCGCGCTCGTCAGCCTCCTCCTCTCCTGGCAGGTGGCACCCGGGCAGGATCCCGCTCTCCCTCCGGCTCCG
>NW_010575233.1:0-1607 GCF_000687285.1 Phaethon lepturus
TTTTTTTTTTTCCTCTTGTCTGAAGAATGTATCAAGTGCCATAAATATGGTTACCATTTACAGGAACAGGCAAAAATTGCAAAACTTGGATTGGAATTACATTTGCTCACATCTGATGTGGATTCTGAGACAGAGAAATGGGAGGATCAAGAGAATGAGATCGTGCAACATGGACAAGGCATGTCAAGTATGGCCTACTCCATGTATTTATTTACCAGGTAATTAGACTGTAGCAGCATGTTCTGGTGGGGAAAAGAGCATTAACAGTCTTTATAAGAAAGGAATTTTCAGAGTATAATGTTTGGGACACATTGAGAAAAGAGCTTTAATTTCTATCCTTACACTTCATAAATTCTTACAAACTTCTGAGCTGTTTAATAATAAAACTAGGAGGGGGGTTAAGTTTTAAACATCTGTTTTGTTGCAGAACAGCTATTTAAATATCTTGTGTACAGAAAACATTTTTAAGAAGCATTTTCATAAATACTTTCAAAATTAAGAGAATTAAAACACAGGTATATAACTATAGGTTAGAATTGCCAGTCATTGCTGTACTGAAAGGTGTTTTTCTGAAACTTGCCCATGCAATGTCAGCTTTCTTATTTGAAGAATTTAGTTAGCTGTTTTGTGGTTTTGTTTTTTGTGTTTTTTTTAATAAGAGTTGAGATTCTTCTTACCTAGTAGGCCAATAATACTTAGTATGCATGGCCTTCTGTCCTTGTTCAGTTGATGGGAGCAGAACCATTTCTAATTTCCCAATAGTGGTTTAGCCACTGAGGTGTTCATATAAATATTTTGAAATGCAGTTCCTGTAGTAAGTTATTGTGCATAGTATCTTCTAAAAGAGTGACATTTTACAGCTTAGTGGTGTGAGTGGGGGTGAGAGAGTGAGATACACTATAAATTGTGCAAGTAGCAGGCAAAATAATTTGTAGTATATACATGGCATATATTCTGTTTTCATTATTTCCCACAGAGGAGAAGGACTTCTCAAAACTACTCAAGATTTATTTCATCAAGCAGAGGTAATGTATTTTTAACAAACCAGGAGTTAGCAACTCTGAGTGAAGAACAAATTGGAACTTAACTCTCTGATTCCTTACACATAAGTACAGTATACCATGATTTGTCTGGCAAACTGTCGCTTTTAAGCAGCCTAAGTCTGGTACGTACTTTCTGAAAGCTAACACTTCAATGTTACAGTAGTAGCTTAAGACAGCATTCATTAAACGGACAGATTCCAGTTAGGAGTAGGAATGGCAAGCTGGCATTATGGCAAATACAGTGGACTTCAACTGCATTAGTAGTATTCATTGTGTCACTTAGCTCAGTCCCTGACAGCGTCAATGGATACTCCATCCTCCTCTGAGCAGCAGTATTGTCACGACAAAGAAAGAAAATGTAAAAATTCGAACGATACAAACAAAAGACAAGGGGCCAAGCGAAGGAATGTGGTGTGATACTTCCCAGATATATGCCCATGTTTAACAGGAGACTGATTACCTCTGCCAGGACAATGAACAAACGTGGCAGGTGTCACCTACCCACAAAACTCTTGTGAGCTGCTACAGTGCAAAAAATAATTGGAAGTCAGGATTTTTTATTAC
>NW_010575234.1:0-1612 GCF_000687285.1 Phaethon lepturus
GCAGGCAGGCTGCCTGCTGACGAGATGGGCCCATCCTGCCCCGCGCAACACCCGCGGGCAGCGCTGCAGGCGCTCCCGCGGCCCCGGGGAGCTCCTGCGCTCGGTACCCCGCCCTGCGTAGTCCTTCTTTCCTGCCTGCTCACGCTGCAGCACGTGGGGGGAAGACGATCGCCTACCGGGACATGACTGATACCATCTTTTTCAGTTTTTCCTGAGCACCCCACACTGGGGAGAGGAGGCCAAGAGGCTTCCCCTGCCCAGAAAACCAGGCTTGACACCTGTTCTGGGGGTTTAGGTGTGACAAAAAACGGAGGCCGCTGGTTAGGGTAAAAACTTCCAGCTTGGGATTCAGCTGTTCGAGCAGCGACTTTCTTCTGAGCTCTTCAGGACTGGAGCCAGCGGCTAAGAGAAATCCAAACCACAGAATGGAAAAGGCTCTCAAATGCAGATGCAATTTATTGTTTTTCTGTATTCTTACAACACTGGAGCTACGGCAAGAGGGGAGAAAGGAGGCAGCAGGTGTCGGAGGTAGGGGACAGCAGCAGTGAAGCAGAGCTGAAGGTGTTCTCCTGGGAGCTGGGCAGCCCTCTAACCCCAGGGCTGGGCCAAAGGAGACGCAGGAATCTGGTGTCACAAATGCAAGGGGCAGGGAGGAAGCTGCTCTTTGGATCCCCCCAGTCTAATTGTACTGCCTTACCCAAAGGACGGCAGACATCCCAACAGCTACTGTCACCTCGCTCAAGGTGGTCCTGCTGCTTCCTTTCTAGAGCTGTATCCACAAGCAGTTTGACAAAGGGGTAAATCAGAGCAGCAAAGTGTGGGAGCATGCACCGTGTCAACAGGCACTTCACAGCTTGCGCAGGGACAAACGCAGTCGAGTTGCAATCTCTGCACCAAGCCCCCCGCTGCTGTAGTTTGGCTTTGCCGGAGAGAAGTCCTTGCCATGTCCATGAGGATCAGTGGAAGATGCTTCCCAGGGAGAAAAGAAGAAAAAGCAGGTGAGCACAGGGCCCTGAAGTGTGAGTTTTCCAGGGCAGCAGCTGGCGGGACAGTAGGGTCATGCTGACTTCATGACGCTGTTGACCCAGGGAAGGTAAGGAGCAATGTGTGTGTAGAAACCAGGCCAATTGTTATGCCTATAGGAGAAGATGCCATAGGCTTTGTTGTTGCAGACGAGCGGATCCCCGGCATCGCCCTGTAAAATGGGGGAGGAGAGAGATCAGTGTTGATTTATGTGGGGTCCCCAGAAAAAGGGTGCGTTTGCAAAGAACAGGAAGGCTGCAAATACCAGGACAGAACTTCCCCAGGAGAAGCTTGGACACACAACGGGTGTCGATAGCTCTGGGTACAAAAAGGATCATGGGCAGTTTTACCTGGGACCCAAAACAGCTACAGCTGGGCAAATGCTGAAGCTGAAAGTATTGCTTCATTTCAGCCCTTCTGCTGGCTGCAGAGCACTACAAAATGCACTCAGACCAGCTATGAGATTTAAGGCAAAGCCCTCTTTGGCCAAAGTGTTGTCTTGTGCTGTTGTAGACTCCTAGGTCCTCTGCTGTGGGAAGACAAGGATTCCCTTGCCTCTTCTGCGTGGCCCAGGGCTGAGCACAGTGTG
>NW_010575235.1:0-1603 GCF_000687285.1 Phaethon lepturus
CTCCATATTTCCTCTTCCCCTTCCATTTTGTTCATTTAGACACCTCCCAAGTAGTTGCTGCTTTGAGCTTCAGGGAGTTAGAAGCTTGCTCTATCTTTCAGAAGCCTAATTTACTCTTTAATCTAATCTAATCTACTCCATTGTGTTTATACCTAGCCTTTCCTATCTCTCTGCCTAAAAAAGTTCTTGTATGGCTGTCCCTTGTGGAAGGTGGACATCATTAGATGCAGCTTGGACTTAGCATACAGTTAAGGAATGTTTTATTGTTCATTAAATTGCACTGTGTGTAACTTTTGTGTGTTGACAATTAAGAGAAATACTTCTGTGCCTGTGTGCAGCCAATTCTCTGAGGAAAGCAGGTGGGAGTTGGTGGAAAGGAGCTGAAACATCACACCGAAGCTGCAGACTTCAGTGGAGAAGTCTGATGTAAGTAAAAGTGATGCAAGTCCCAGGCAGCAGATGACAGAAATGGCAGGGTCAGGCAGGTGAGGAGGAAGTTTGTTGATATAGTGTCTGGCCTCAAGGAAACTGCTTTTCCTGCCCACCCAGGCCTCCTTAGGAGACCCTCTGGATCAATATCAGTTGGAGCATGCTGCTATCACTTCTTCTGTAAAGTAAAAAATTACAAAAATATCCTTAAAAAGCAAAAATCCTTTCTTATTAAAATGTCATTGAAGTCTTCATCATTCACTACTCTCCTGAAACCTCTCCGGTTAGCAGCACAAGTCTTGAAGGCTTGAAGAAAATTAAGGGATTTTAATGAGCCCCATGGTGTATCTGATCCTAAAGCCATGAATCTCTGATGATGAGAGGAGATTGAACAAACTGCTTGATAAAGCCAAGTCAGAAGGAAATGCTGAAGTTTTCTTGGAGTATTAATTGGCTCCACTGAGGGCCATTACTGACAAAACCTCCCCATGGACTTGTTAGTGCAGAAAATTGGAGGCAGTGATGAGAGGCAGACAGAGGCACTGTGCAGGTGGCTCTGATGCTGAGTAAAGCCTTGAGGTGTTTATCAAGCTAAATGCCAAGCCCTGTCCACTGCCCGCCTTGGGGAAGGGAGATCCTGTCCCTCACGCATGGATCAGGGCTCTTCCTGGGGCAGTAGGAGATGGGCTTTGTGATGCCAAGTGAAGGACAAGGTATGACGCCTCCCACCCTCCCTGGGCAATTCAAGGAGGAAATGAGGCTCCAGTGCCATGAGGACAATGTGTTTCCTCATAGGCCTCAGTGGCAGAGACATCAGCCATAGCCAAGGGGACCTCAGTTCTGTGGGAGCCTTGCCAGCCTTGCTAGCACCCTCGGCCATCTCCACTGCAGGCTGTCCTACACTGCCCCACACTTGTGCCTGTTTCCCTGCAGGCTGTATACATCCCACCCACTTCCCCAGCCTGTTCTCACGCCAGCATGTGCTTACCCTTACTGATTTCTCTCCATCATCACTGGCTGTTCCTTGAAACACAAAGCTGTGGGCTGATCACAGATTCCCTATCAGTCTCCTGGAGCAGCACAGCACTACCTTTTGAACGACATTTCTTCCACCTCCTATTCAGTCTGGACCTCCAAAACTACAGTTTCTGGTGGTTTTCCTTCCTCATACTCT
>NW_010575236.1:0-1629 GCF_000687285.1 Phaethon lepturus
TGAACTGCCAAGCCGCTGGCAGAGGAGCGGCTTTTTCTGAAGGAGTCCGTGTCCTAATCCAAAAACGTGTGTCACTGACCTTTTGCAGTCACCGTCGTAAGAGAAGTGTTACCTGCTAACCTAAAAACTGTCGTCTTGCGTTGGAAGGATGAGAGCGCTTTGTCTGAACCAACGCAGCGTGGCAATGTACAGACTGGTCTCCCGCACCCAGGATACGGGCACGACCAGTAAGCAGAGAGCTGGGAAGGAGGAGTAACTCCGGCAGGGCCGGGCGGGCTGGCGTCGCACGTGGAGGAGCATCTTCTTGGCAGCCCCAGAGGCGTCAGGGTCTTCCGTCGCGTTTCTCCTTCTCTCGCCCTTCCTCACGCGCGCGGGCAGCACAGCGAGCTGCGGCACAGGGAAGATGGTTGAGGAGCAGCCTGGGTTGGGGGTGTCTGGAGTCAGTGCCCCGCATCATTTTGGGGGCAGCGAGCGTGTAACTCGTTTAGCCCTTGCTTCCTCTTGTCTCATGCCTGAAACGACAGCGTAGCAGAAGGGGCAGGTAATGGCCGGAGGGAGAGGAATCGCCTGCTGTATCCCTGGATCTGAAAGCAGAATGCTCCTCGAGTCCCCAGCATGGAGAGCCAGCAAGAACATCTAATAAAGCGCAGGTTCAGGCTGATAAAGTTAGACGTAGAACATTGGAAAGACACCGAACTCAAGGAAAACTCAGCCCGATTAACTGCTTTAAATCAGTTTACTTGGTTGTTTCTGCTTCACTTGCAAGACACCGTTATAATTACTTGGCATCGGCAAGCCATTACTCAGAGGTTCTGGGCCAGGGTAGCAGAAGACATGATTGTCTCATAAACCTAATGAGCCATATTGATTACCGGAGGATAAGGACTGAGCTATAAACAGCCCGTATTCTTTATTTGTCTAGCTGTTAGATCTGTATTTGCAGCCTGGACTTGACAGCGAGTTCTGTGGGGATGCTGTGTGCTGTTAACGTTACTTCTCACATAAAGCACAGTTAAGCATTTGCATCCCCTTCCCTTGTAACCAAAATCAATCATGGATGGAAAGTGAATTTGGACCCTGCTTTGAACGCTGTCTCCATCTGAGATGATGTTGGTGGGAAGTACAGCCTGGTGCGTTCGTGAGCTGAGCGCGGCAGTTTAGGAGTTACGATGCTTCTGAGGTCATCTGCAAAAGGAAGGTCCATCACCAGTCGGTACAGCACGGTTCTGCCGGCCTCTGCCTGCTAAAAGAGAAAGAGTTCATGGTGGGAGCGAGTGCATGTCCCTGCTTTGGCATTCGGTGACTGCTTTCAGGGTAGGAATAAATCAGTAGAGAACTGGAAATAGCTCGACTATTAAAATCGTCCAGCTCAGCCTGTCTAAAGATCACACAGCGGGGCTTTGGCGTCCAACCGCTTTCTCCATTTTGCACTGTGGGACAGCTGCCTGGTTAGGGCCATCCAGCGCCGAGGGTGCCCAGCGCTCCCAGTTAAACCCTTCCAGTGGCCAGCTACTGACGCTCCCCGAACAAGGGGACAGCACCCAAACTGGCTGCCAAGTATTTCTGTCCTTCCGACTGCACCCTGCCCAGACCTTCTGCGGGGACCACCGTCTCCACCTCGAGATGTCC
>NW_010575237.1:0-1604 GCF_000687285.1 Phaethon lepturus
TATAATAATATATAAGTATAATAATATACTTATTATATTGTGTATATAATCTTATATAAATGTAGGGGGAATAAAACCCCAAATGATCTAACATGTTCACTAGTAGAATTTTAAGTTATTTGTCATTTTATACTACTGCATCCATCAGTTAACACAGTGTTTTAATCAATGAGAACATAAGATCTTATGTAGCTAGTGTGTCAGGTTGGAGGTTTTTTATTAGCAACTCCTCCTGTACAAAACAGGAGTGTTTCAAAACATAATTATTTTTTATGGTGTCTATACGTTCTAGATTGGATTTCTATCATGGTCTTTTTCACATTGTACTTATTAAGCTAAGCTTTCTCTGTCACTGTTAAATGATATGATCTGATTTAAAGTGCTTAGGAAATAAAAAAAAACAACAGACTTTTGTAACAATACTAACCCCCAAGAATAAGATAAAACCTTTTCTGGGAACTTTCCTCTATTTTTTGACTGTTTTGACTATCTGGACCTTAAAACAGAAAATTTTATGTTAAAAGTTAATGTTGTATATTACGTCTAAAAACAGAGATTGTTAGTTTTGGGTAGAAAATTATAGTCTATATTTGAATGTGATAATCTCAGTGTTATCATTCCAATGATAGCTTCTGAGCATTGTAGTTTTGATTAATTTCCCCAACAAAAACTGCAATACAGAACTATTTCATTTGTTTCAAAAATTGATTTAATATAATCTTTGCTCATGATTGTGGTCTGTTCCAGATTTGCAAAATGATTCTTCCACTGGTTTGGACAAAATATATTGGTTCTGACACTTTAATTGCAAAGCTGAATTTATGTTTCTAAGCTATTGCCTATCCTCCGGGATGATGCTTAGCAAAAATAATAAGGTCAAATAAGGACAACATTTACCTTAGTTGCACTTACACTTTACTCCTTTGCTTCCCAACATATGTGAAAGTAAAATGTTGTCTAGAAATTGGAATTTGACTAATAATAGTTGGTAATGTGGAAAAATAACTCCTTGACTTCTGGTGATGTGGTAAAATTGCATAAATAAAGATTTTGCATGACTATGGATAGATCATTTGAGGGAGAGGATGGTGTTTTCACTTAATTTCAGAAAGTGATGATACATAAATTCTAAATATCTACATGTGAGTGAAGAACACCTGAATTAATTTCTAAAGTAAGCACAGTAAAGCACAACTGTAAGAAACCTTGAAATAGGTCTTGCATGGTAGTCGACTTAGTAATTTTTCCAGATGACCGCAGGCAGGCAGAAACCTGTCTGCTAGCCTACCACAGCACTGAGATGTGGCTCAGCTGTCCACCTCTGTCTTGCCCCACTTGGAGAGTTGTTCTGTTTCCTGGGTTTTAATGGGAAGGGGAATTGGATTTCAGGCTACCTGTTACAGCAAAGATTTTGTTGAATGGAAAAAACCAAATAAATGTGAATGTTAAAGTTAAAGACACTTTGGTTCAAATAAGCGGTCACGGAAAACCACTGACGTAGAAAATGTGGAAATAGTTACAGGGGTATTTGTTGCAGAAAGGAATGCTGTATTGAAACACTTCACAGCATGAAGTTGCAAGCGGTGTTCCCCAGGGCTCGGTTC
>NW_010575238.1:0-1618 GCF_000687285.1 Phaethon lepturus
ATATATATATAAAAAAATAAACAACAACAACCACCACCACCACCACCAACAAACAACAAACAACAACAGTAGTAGTTGTTGTTATTTTTAAAGGCATAATAAAAGGCTAAAAGTGAAACCTATGAGATTTAGGAACATAATGCCTTCTGAAATTCAATGGGACTCAAAATTATCAGCTCACTGAGTGGTAGGATGGCATATAGTCATGAATGGCAACAGCTTGAAAAGTGGGAAGGTGGCAAAGCAGAGTGTCATACAAAGATTGTCAAGACTACACACATTTGTTCACTTTATGCCATGCAGCACTGACCTGGAAGGAAGACTACGTGGGAGGGTGAAATGTTCTGGCAGTACATTAAGCTAGAGGGAGGGGAAGGTAGAAGAGACTAAGATTCAGAGGGATGCAACAGAACATTCATGAAGAAGCTTAGGGAACCATACAGTACAAGGAAATTTTATTCATTGCATATTTAAAAACAGAATATGAACTTACTCTTCTACCTAAATACTGATGCCTACTAAAAGAACCTTTACATTGCTAACATATTTTCGCTTACAACACAGAGATGATGCATAGGGAGTGCATCATGTTTCCCTTCCTCTGGCATTTGTGTTATTTCACCTCTGTTTATTCACCTCTGTTTATCCGCCTTCTGTTAAAAGAACATTGCAGGCTGAGAATCTGCTGCCACTGGCTTATAGTGGGTGAACAGTTCAAACTGTTGGTCATGTTTTAAACCTATATTCTTATCATTTGTTATTTAAGGAATAAATTTCCATTGTCTCAATGCAGGATGGCACTCAAAACCAAGACTTCTGCTACATGTCAAAATTGGGATCTCCACACGGTTAACTATTTCCATAAAATGCATAAAATAAAAAGTCATCTACCTATTCCACTGTTGAGCTAAACTCAAACCTTATAAACGGAAGCGTGCTTACAGAAGAGAGGAACACAAACAGATGTGGAAACAGCTTTAGCAAGATGCTGATTTAACCAATCTGCCAAAAGGACTTACTGGTAACAGGTTTTTTTCTGAATTTGCTAAGATTTCCTACTTTGATTGTTTCTTCACTCAGACAATAATCTACTAAGAAATTTTTTTTTTGGCACTGGTAACCAAACCATCCTCATGCTATTATGATCCATGTTTTCCTTCTCATTTTTAAGGGCAATTCATTGCCAGAAGCACGCCGCATTTCCTTCTCTATTGCTCTGGCCCTTCAAGTATTTGTATTAATACAAACACATAGCCATAAACATACATGCTGCTGTCACCTAAATGATCACTTGCCTCTAAGCCTGAAATGAGGAGGAAAAAGAAATGCAGCTTTATCAAGTACTATTTGCATTCTGCTTTAAAACTGGCACTAAAATTACAGTGACAATATATGGGTACTGAGGATCCATTCTAATCATAGAGCTCAGGAACTTGTAATTTATTCTGGAGACCTCCAGCATACACCTTGACATTATTATTATTGCCAACAGAAAGGCCTCATCTCTATCACCAGCTCTGAGTGACACTTTGGGCAGTACTTTCAAACACTGGTACCAGATGTAGTAACAATATATCTTAATTAAGAAATAAAATAAATAAATAAATAAATAAATAAA
>NW_010575239.1:0-1616 GCF_000687285.1 Phaethon lepturus
GCTTCATAATATAACTCTCATAGAGTTGTGAGTCCACCCTTCTCCCGCATTAACCTTTGTGAAATATGCTTTTCAGTGGACAAACATGTTAATGAATTTCCAGGAACTGATACAATATTTTCTGTTAAAAGTGTAATGGACAGCAGACAAAGTCTTTGTGGAAAGAGCACTGAATTAGGTGATGGCGAAAACTTGGATTCAGTTCAAAGATCTGTCTCCAATATACATTGTGAACTTAGGTAAGTGATCATGTACCCCACATATTTTAGTTTGCACATGCCAAATTTTCCTTTTGAAGAGCGTAGAAAAACACTTAACTACATAATATGTAGGTATGTTGTATATTAGGAATATGGCATACACATGACACTTTATACAATTGGGCCTACAGATTGTTTTTCTTCTTTTCCAGGGTTTGTGTTTTTTTATTCTGATGGGTAACATGTAAAAAATATAATTTCTTTTTTTATTTTTTATTTTTTAACTCCAACTTAGTATCAACTTAAAGTTGATATTTTTTTCATTATGTATAGGTCACACCTTAAAGATTTTTTGATTTTTCTATCTATAAGGTGGAATGATCTAGTTTAATTAGAGATAAAGCTTAGAGAGACAATCTTTCTGAGACCTGAGTGATAAAATGCTTTGAATTTCTCAGACATGTGCTGTGCTTTAGAAGGAATGCATACTGTCTTAATGAAGACCAGGATGCCAGAACACAGTATGAAGACATTTTTCTCCCCACAGATGAAGTCCTGCATGCAAAAGTCTGAAGTTAATATAGAGCCAGGAAGTATGTTTTAAGTGTAATTATTTCAAGCTTCACCTCTTTGTCAGAAAAAATAAGGCACTTGCCTTTAGTACATTTAGTACCTTAATGCATTTACAACTGCTTAAGAACATTCAGTGTTCCACAGTGACACCAGTTTGTATCTAGTGCTGCATGTAACCTGAGCAACAATAAATCAGTCATTTGAAATGTCACTAGTGGGTGGGTTAGTAGGTGTTAAAGAAGAGTTCATGTCCTTGCAGGTGTGAAAGTTTATGAAGGAAATGTTACATATGCTTACCCCATTCTTGTTCTCTTTCCTTGCAATCTCAGCCACTGTTGGAACTAAGGTACTGAGCTAACTTAAACTGTGTTGTGACCTAGTGCTGCTACTCTCATTTACATTGTTGTGTTCCAGGTGTCACTACAGAGATGGTTATAGACAGGCATGAATTCATACTGTTTGTTAACATTGATTTGAGTGCCCACCAACTATTGTGCATAGCACAATATAGTGCTGTGTCTGAATTAATAAGCCGGGCTAAACTCAATGGGCAGAGAGCCACACTGATGTGGCTGCACAGTTTCCAGACTGAAGCTGAGTCATGATGCACCAGATTGAGCACTGGCAGAGCTAACGCATGATTGTCTACATCCATTAATTTGCATTGTTTGTCTCTTGGCAAACTGAGGAAGACAGTACTGGATCAGCAAAGCTTGCTTTATATTTGGAAGGTTCTTTTTCTAAACATAATGCATTGGAAATGCTTATTTCCTCTGTCTCCTCTCTTCCAAAAGAAAAAAAAAAAGAATGGGGTACTGGATATGGCGGGGAACATTGTCTCCA
>NW_010575240.1:0-1628 GCF_000687285.1 Phaethon lepturus
AAAGATTATTTAGGTCACCTTGAGAAGCAGATCTAACATTGCATCATCCAACATATCAAGTCTTCAGTAACGTTTACTCATATATTGGGTTATACTACAATCTATAATCGATTTTCAGATTCTCATGGTGTTTAATACCTTACAGGACATCTACATCTAAGATGCATGGGCTTCAGTTTACTCTTTTTGTCCACGTTGTGCCATGGGTAAGCAGGAACCCAGCCTTGCCACCTTGGGCCAGCTGGGTTTCTTGGTTATGGTGCATTACGCACCCCTTGGGGCTTTGACCCAACTTCTTCCTTCTCCTTCCTGGAGACAAACTTTCCCGAGCCAACACCTGTGGGAAGCTCCAGGGTTTGGATGATGCTCTCCCCAGCAGCCCGGCCGAGGCTGGGCTTTTGCCTCTGCCCCACCGTCCCATGGCCACCGGGACCAGCTGTGAGCTGCCTTCCTGCCCAAAGCTGCCCTCGCCCCCAAAGGCAACCGGGAAGACCCTGTGCTAAGACCATCAGCTGCTTCTGGCTAAAAAAGACCCAAAAATTCAGCCACCTTCCCTCTACCCCCTGACACTGTACATGGGACCATGACTCTTTGCCTCCCGTTGGCTGTGCTGCCAGTCTAAACTGCACTGCGTTTATTTGATCTCAGTGCTCTCCACCGACAGGGACTTGGACCTTTGACCCGAAATATTCCCCCAGTTTCACATTCGGTGCCATTATAACCATGGAACTTATTTAAAACGTCAAGCAAGTTTTGATGCTGGATCCATCTGTGATGGTGGCCCACAATTGGAGACATCAAGAAGAGCATTCAGGAAAGATGCCCAAAATTAAACCCAAGCCAACCAATGCCCTTGCATGCTGGAGAGACTGGCTCTTCTTGACTGGGCATGACGAAGACCCTTACCTGGCAAGCTGCGGTCAAGGAAGTAATATTTGGTTCCTTCAGAAACAGGATAATTTGGCAGCCAAGGAAGACCAGGACAGCGCTACGACGATGCAGAAGGCTTTGTAAAAGCTCTTATCAACAAGCTGCTTTTCAATTAGGCATAGACTCTTCATATCTGTTGAAGAGCCTGCCAGTGCCACAGCGCAAGACAAAACCATCTGATTGGGGTTCTTTGTTCCTCACTCATGTTTGACAGGCAGGAAAATTGGAACAGGCTGTCTCTATCCCTTCTTGGCTTTGAAGCTTGTGACCTTCATCTGAAAAAACCCAAATGCTTTCCATCTTCCCTCACCCTGCCAATGACTGGCGTTACCAGAGAGCTTGGGAAATATCTCCTCTCAACGCAGGGGCTTGGCTCCCATTAACACTAATGAGAGTTGTGTCCATGAAGAAAAGGGGCAGTCTCTTAGTCTGTAAAGTATTGGCTTTCATACCAAGTAGCTTGACTCAGACCTCACCTACAATTTTAACTGGGTTTTGAGACTTCACCTAGTGACTGGCTCCCCTCTACAAAACCCAACTTGCACAATGTAACAGCACATCCCCTAGCCCTATCAGTTTTTCAGGATAGCCAGGCAAGGCACCAATCCACCATCAATTTTGGTGGCTGTTCAGCATAAAAATTGATAGCATGCACTGACATAAAAGGTATTAAACATCCTACACCATGGTTACTGTCA
>NW_010575241.1:0-1627 GCF_000687285.1 Phaethon lepturus
AGGACTGTGATCATGCACAGTTCATCCTGTGCTGTAACTTCTGTGTTTGCTGCTATTAATATGCTGAAAAAGGTCAAATTGATTTCTTTGCTTTGAGAGTTGCTGGGAGAAGAGGTAGACTGGAAGATAGGGTGTTAAGTCACTGAAGAATCTGCTTCCAACAGTTGCCAGCAAAGAGGAAAATACAGATGATTAAGCGAACCCTTTGCTAGACATAAAAGTGTCCAGAAAATGTAAGCAGAAGCCAGGAGGTTAAGAAATCTAAGGCTTTCTCAAGGCTCGAAAGGAGACATACCCTGGGTATTAATTGTTATCTTTCCTAGATTAGGTGTCATGTTAATGACCCAATTCTCCCCTATTGATTGAAGAAAGGTTGGTGGGTCATAGCCTCCAAACATGTAATTAACTCTAATCAAATAAATGGCCAAGATCAGAAACTGGGCAGCATTCAGAGTCCAGCTTTGTCCAGAATCTCTCTAGATCAGATGTTTAATACCTGCAGGAACACAGTACAGTATTCTCCTGCTCCTCCTTGGCTAACTGGCTGATTGTTAAGTAAATACTTCTCTTGGTTGACATGCTGCAATGTACGTAAATAGCTGCCGCTGCAAATCCCAGCTGCCAAAGCATTTTTCATCTTAACAGGTTTTGCTTCTAACCGGTCTAAGAGATTTCATATTTTCCCTAGAATATATATTAGATGCATCATAGCACATGCTTTAGGTAGGTGTTTTAACTGCTACTTCAACAGCTTGCAGAAAGGTTCCCTTCCATAGTTTTAGGAACTGTGCTGGTACATGAAAGAACATTTAAATATGTATTTTAGGGTACTAATCATCGGAGACTTTGTGCAGCAAGGCCTGTATATTCACAGCAGATATTCAAAGGAGCAGTGCACTAGCACACATGAGTAAGTTTGTACGTTTTCAAGCCCCAGGACACGCTGTTACAACCCAGGAAGTTTTTCATTCACAGCAGCCCTGGGTAAAATCCTGGTTAGACACATGGCCTCGGGAGGGTTTGTGCAGGGTGGGATGCACATCCTGGGCTGCTGGACTCATCTCTTAAATGTGCTGCTGCAGCTAGGACTGGGGCAAGCAACAAACTTGTCCACAGCAATTTCCCAGATTTTCATATCTGCAGAGCACCACGAGAAGCAATTCGGACGTTCCCCCCATTACCGTGGACAAGCAGATGTATTTATGACAGGAGAGGCTGAAGCTCTCTAGTTGTTGGGTTCTTTTAAATCTCTTTTCATATGTGCACCCAAAAGCACTTCCCAAGGTCCCTACACAGCAGAGTAAGTTTGCTCGCAGCAGGTCTGCCTTTCACACCGTACAGTTGCACATCATGGCCATGCAGGTCCAGGAACTAGCTGCAGCCAAAAAGGCAAGTCTTGCACTTTGTTCTCCCCCTCCCCTCTGTGCTGTAGCTGTCCCTGGGGAGCTAAACTGACAGAAGAGAAATCATTTGTCACCATCCCGGAGCAGCTCTCCTCTGCGATCGCTCCCTGAAGTGGCCCTCGCTGCACTGCACGAACATGACGCCGCTGGAAGGGAAAACGCGGGGGTGCGGGGCAAGGGAAGGGGTCTGGGCAAGGTGGGGCTGGGTTATCTGCTGGCAGCGA
>NW_010575242.1:0-1617 GCF_000687285.1 Phaethon lepturus
TGTCCTCGTTCTGACAGCCAGGCTTCCACATATGAAAGCTCCTTACTGTAAGAAAGAAAAGACATTGCATTTTGTGTTAGAACATAAAAATTGAAAATTTGCTTTTCATCTTGGAAAAGGGATAGACAGGATATAATCTGAAGAAAAGCTATCTGTTAATGTGAGAAATTTAACTTTTTTTTATATACTTATTTTTGGATAGGAGATTTCAAGAAGGGTATCTATGAGTGGATAGGAAGTATGTAAGAGCCTTGAGCTGTTCTGTGTGTGAAGGTTATATGTCTACATTGACGAGACTCTTTAGCTTAGAAAGATCTTCATATTCTGGAGGGTGGAGAGGTTTAAAAAAAATCCAAAACTTTGAATGAGATAAAGAATATTTCAAAGCCACACAATCTTTGCTGACTGATCTATGACACTGACACCAATAGTGATTATAGCCCTAGTCCTTCATTTCACTGGGTGCTTCAGTTTTAGAGAGTAGGTGGAATTCATCTCACCTAATTTTAGCCTTCAGAAAGCAAGTTGACTTCTGTTACCCTGCTATCTTGAATCATTCCCTGTCAGTAGAGTGAGAAGGACACCTTATTCAGGTCATCATCTGAAAATAAAACAGGAAGAATATCTAAAAAAGATAAAATAAATGTGTAAAATGCGTGAAACAATATTGTGCCTACAGAGTACCTGTCTTTCCTGCTTCCTCTCCCTCTCCCTCCTCTTACAATGGATCCTAGAGGCACAGCTTAAAAACTAGACCTCTAACTTTATGACATGGTTAAGTGATATAATCCTGCCTGTCAATAAGTAGCATGCACACTACCCTTGGTTTGCCATATCAGGCCATGTTTGGAAAAGAAAAAAGTCTTTGTCTTCTGCAAGTGCTTTACAGCTTCAGCTGGTAGCCAGTTGGCCATGTAGATTGTGGGTCACGTTGTGTAACATGCAGCCTGCAGAACCTTTCCTTTCCAAGAAGTTCCAGAAGCAGATAGCCACAGACATCACAACGTCAAGTCCTGTACCTCTTCTCTAAGTGAGGGCATCCCATGGCATCTCCACACCTTGACAATAAAAGTTTCAGTAAAGTATCAACGTCGTTAAATTCACACCAGATGTTCCAGACAAGAGATGCAAACCTCTTGCTCTCATTCTACATTTAATGTAAAATGTAGTATGTTGTTCCATGGATTTGTTTTCACACAATTCTAAAAACATATAATGACCAAACCTATAAAGACCATAGATCATACTTTGTCCCCTAAAGCAGAAAGCGGTACTTCTGATGAACTCTTTATGTTCTTTGGCTGAAAACACTAATGCTCAGAAAAATTCCTCCGAATTGCAACCACATCTAGTCTTGAAAAAGCTGAAGCTAACAGTTCATCACTAGCAACATTTCTTAAATGGGCCACTAAACACCGGATCCCCCCCAACATCTACTTGAATGCTGGTCACTTGGATTAGATTCTGAGATAATTTTTCATGATTCTTAATAATGTTTTTTTTCCTCACTATTTCTAATCATCCTTGTTGGAAATTTTCTGTACATCTATATAATACTTTTTTTAAAAAATAGACTCTTGAAGATTTTTTTCCTAGGTCGAGTGAATGCAAATGATC
>NW_010575243.1:0-1610 GCF_000687285.1 Phaethon lepturus
CTCAGATGCTTCCAAGAGGTGCCCATAATTCTCTAATCGTAAGTTCAAAATATATTGTGTGTGTGTTTATCTTTAAAACAATCTTCAAAGTAGGCCCACACTTACAAAAGACCAAGCCCAGGCTTGATCTTGTATTCAAAGATCAGATTTGCATAGCCTTCTATCATTTCTTGATTTCAGTGGAGAATTCAGTATCTAACACGGGACTAATCACTGAAGTAATTCTGGGTCCTACAACTCAAACCTGCTAAGTATTCTTCACAGGAGGCAACAAGATTACTTCTGTGCATGTTAACTTCTTGCTTGAATAAAGGTCTACAGCAGGAGCATTTAAGATGAATGCGGATTTAAAATAAGATGCTTATGTTGATCTTACTTTTATTTGCTATTCTTCGCATTAGTCTTACCGCCCTCACAGATGTACCCATATCTCTGCAATAATTTGACATGAGACATGAGGACACGAGTGAAGGGATGCATACCGTAGTTTGCTCCTCCAGGATTTCTCTTGACACTAGTATCGTTACCTGATACTTAACATATATAATCCCTCTGTATTATGGAGGAGGAACTCAGAATAAAGGAAAAGGTTCTCTTTTTAAGACATGACAGTATGAGCCCAGAGAAAAGCAAGATTATTATGAAATTATGAATAGTTCAGGTTTACAAGCAAGCATAACACAGAAATTAAGCATAAGTTCCCCTTCTTGACTATCGAGCAAAAACAGACTTCCTTACTTTGTCTCTAAATTGTCACACCTACACGTGAATTAGATCTACTTGTTGCCACAAGCACAGGATTAGGTCCTGCGGTCCAGCAAAGCTGGCTAACTTTCAGGCTGAAACTGGAGGAGACTTTCCAGGCAGTTCTTACAGCCCAGAGTCCATGCTCCGCCACCTTCCTCCGCAGTCCATAGTACTATAGACAGTACAAATTTTTTGGCAGGCTGGAGCCCACCTCAGATCCAGTATATATCCCTCATGCATAATGCACGTGTACTTCTGTATACCCAAAATGCAGGCACCGCCATCACATGACATGTGACATCTCAACACAAGGTGGGGATGTACATACATGTTTGATTAGATAATGAAAGCTCATAGGTGTTCCCAGCCACGTGCATATGTGCTTAACACGACCTGCAACTAGATTTGCTCATCGATGTCACACACCAGGAATTCCTGCAGTTCAACAACTGCATGTTCATCGTGTGAGAGAAAAGAAAGCTGGTTCCCAGGACCCGTTTAAAAGCTCTCCCTGTGCCTTGCAACCTCTGAAAGGCTGGACTAAGTGCTAAGTTAGTCTAAGTACAAAGAAAATCAGGGGTACCACAGACTCACTCGTTGAGAAGAGCAGCTCGTGTTGTACATATTTTTCCTGGCTTGTTATCATCTGGATCATACCACTCTTTGGCATTAAACCTCTCGGGGGGAATTTCTACTGTGCAGTTTTTGCCTTCCTCCAGGACTTTCCAGAAATTGTCAATTCCATCACCTGTTGTACAAAGGTTTTAAAGTGGATTAAATTGTGTGCTCCCCCTGCCCATGTAGACTCAGAAAGGCAAGCTCAGTTACAAGGAACTCCCACGAATGAGTCTAGGCTGCTCAAG
>NW_010575244.1:0-1611 GCF_000687285.1 Phaethon lepturus
CCATTCTATGATTCTATGAATGTTTTGGAAATAGACAACAACTACACCCGCTCAGCGTACAAGAATTAAGACACATCAAGCTGCCAATAAACGTTGATTTCTCCCATGGCAACGCAACAAATGAAAACACAGCCAGAGAATTACTTATTGCTTCTGAAGTCGGAGGCAGTGGGGTTTTGGTGGCTGTCGTTGGTGCCGGGAACGTGCTTGCAGTAGTTGGGGTGGGTGCTGGTGTGCCAGGACCAGTCGTCGTCGTCCCCAGGGTGCTGCTGGGGGTGCTGCTGGCGGGCATCGTGGTGGTGGTGGTGCTGCTGGGGGGTTCCGATGGCGTTCTCGTGGGAGCGGTTGTCGATACGGGTGGAGAGGACACCGTGCTCGTTGTGGACCAATGCGGGACTGTCGTGGGGCTTGCGGTGGTACTTGGAATGCACTCTGGTATGTTGGGGACGCAGCAAACACTGATCTCGTAGTTGAGGCAGACCGGCATTGATATTACAGCTCCTATGACCTGATCGTTATTGTTGCAGATGAGCCCTGTGTTAACATTGCATTCCACATTCTGCCCTAAATCTGCAATGGGAATGTGAGGGAATTTCTCTGCTCTGCATGAAATATTCTCAGCTTTTGCACAGACCCAGGAGGGGTCCTTCTCCAGAATATTCTCAAAAGTTTCGTAGTCACCACCGTTTCTGTCAGAACTATCTGGGTAACTCACATCAATCCAGTCTGTCCAGATGCACTCACAGTCTGGGGGGCAAAAAACAACGACGAGAGGAACAATTAGAAACAGCCGGAATACAGACAGCAAGCCGGGGCACAAGCCCACTCACGGGTGGTGCTCTGGGCATCCACTGCACCCAAGGGTGCCCCTCGGGCACTGCTACACCCGTCAGCCATCCCTGGCCACAGCAAAGCTCGCTTGTGTGGGCAGGCCTCCCCTTCGTGGGCCGACCAAGCGCACTAGGGCCAAACCAGGACACAGGCACTGCTGAGTCCTGTGCGTCCCCCCCTCGCAGCTGGGGCACATTGCTGCGTTGGGCTTCTCGCGTGCAACAAACACTCACATAAGGGCAACACACGAGATGCAGCGGGACTAAGCAGGGACTCCCACCACCCACTCGCATTCTGTGCCGCTCACAACACCTCACTATCTCAGCGAGAAACCAAACACTGAAGGGTCGTGACCGTAAAGGAAGCAGGCACGGGACACACTCCGCTGCCCAAATCTCAGATTGCTTCCCAGTACTGCGGGCAAAAGCTGGAGAACAGTGCTCATGGGAACACTGGGAGAACCTGGCCGCCCCGAGCACTGGTCCGTACCACGGGGCAACCCGTGGTCTGAAACTTTCCCCAGACCCTGCTGGGGAAAACCTTCAAAGCTTCCTGCAGCCAGAACTGCAGGGGCTGGCAGCAATGGCCACAGAGGCAATGCAAGGGAAGGAAGGGAAGAAAGTCTGCGCAGCTGCGTGCAAACAGAGCCTGAACTGACAGTGCCACAAAACCAAGCCCCACTCCCATTGCACACCGTGGGTCCCACCGAACACGTTCTCTGCAGCTGAAGGACAAGGTCCAACAGCAGCAAAAGCAAGACTTCCCAGCAGTTCAGTATCT
>NW_010575245.1:0-1613 GCF_000687285.1 Phaethon lepturus
TAAAGATTTTTATAAGGTCATATATTGTGATACTATCTGTCCATTCCTTGTTTTCACTGATCATGTAAATGAAAAGATAGGCGTGCTGGCATCTCTGGTTGAAGCCCCGTTGACTTCAGTGGGAGCCGCCCTGGGCCCCAGCCGTTCACAAGGTTTTTAAAGCCGGATGCTGGGCAGATTTTATTGGTGTTGAGAGATGCAATGTTCTTTGTTATTCTTAGCCTCTGACCGTTGCTAAAGCTGAATATTGCCCACAGTAATCTGTTGTTTATCTTTTGAGTTGTGAAGTCTTCTATGCCTCTAGGGTACCAGGCAACGGCTGGTGAATTTATGGGACTTTTGTCTTTGTGTGAATTTCCCATTCTGGTCTTGAGGACCGTTTTGAGATTGCCTGTCTGCACATATTAGACTTTCATTCTGTGATGTACCTACAGTGTGATGTACCTACAGTCTTATAAAAAGTAATTTATAACACAAAGAAGAATTTTGGTCTTAACAAGTCTTTTTCTTGTTAAAAGCGTGTCTTGCATCTTACGGCACTGTTATAATTCAGAATAAGTAATTAGGTTACCATTTTTTTCATTATTTCCTTTAGGTCTAGAGCTGAGTTCATCACATACAGTAATACTTCTATGTAATTGACTGACAGCATAATTAATTTTTAATACCTTTTGTATTAAAAAAAGCACTAGATATTACCAGAGACTGAAAGAAATTGCATCTGCCATGGTAAATGTTTTCTCTCTGTACTATTACTGTGGTTTCCATTAGGGTGACACTATTCCATTTGATGCTAACAAAATATTGTAGTTTCTTAGTATTATGCTGCAAACAGGACCCTCTTGGATGAACAAGAATGCAAATTTTGTAGAGTGGGGACTTGCCCTTTTCCTGGTAGAGATACATAACACTGAACTGTTCCTCCTGAAGTTTGTTGCGTATGCAGCTATGAATGAACGTCTTTCAAATGGATACTTGATACAGGAAAAGTAGTAAGCTAGATTGCATTATGTTCTCTTAATTGGATTGGATAAAAATGAACATGACTTGGCAGAAAATCTGCCTTCTTGAAACAAGGATACCCATCAGTTACGTGATTCATCCACCCTCCTCCACAAATGCTAAGGAGACACCTCTTTCAGTGTCCTCATCTGAAAGTTATACAAGTCACTGTGATCGGCTGTCATTAATCTTATAACTTGTTTTCTTTTGAAATAATATTTATGACTTGAAAAACAAAATAACAAATTCCATATGCCTATCTATTTCACATTTCCAAATGTCAGCATAGCGGTCTAGTATAAGAAGTTGGTTGTCTGTGTAAAATGTGACCAGTTTACGGCATTATTATTTGATGCACTTAATTTTGTAAGTGCATCGAAATGGCCGTATGGAATCAGCCCACTGTCTGTCTAATGCAGATGCGCTGCCTCTGTGGCCAGGCAAGGAGGCTTTGTAAAAGAAAGAGCGAGCATGGCTGGTGTATGGTGACTGCCAGCTTCTGGCTCTCCAGTTTCCATGCTTCGTTATCAAATGGAGCAATGAAACTGTTCACTCTCAATGTGCAGCTCAGGGTACCACTTAAAAATTTGCCATCAGTAGCAGAGTTGTAT
>NW_010575246.1:0-1571 GCF_000687285.1 Phaethon lepturus
TTGCTTTCTAATATCTTTGGCAGTGATTCTTCAAGCGGCCTAAACCACTCATTTGTGACAAGCAATCTCCTCCATGTGACAAGGAGCCACCTTAAATTTTATAACAGAAACTCATAAATTTTAATAAAAGAGAAAGAGAAGCATGATATAAAATTAAGTTAAAAATAGGAATACTATTTGGAAATCTAACTTCAGATTAATATTTTGTTATATTATTTATATGGGAAAACTTGCACTGCTTACTAGATAACATTATAACAGCTTCTGGGAAGAAATGGGTGACAGAAACACATTGTTTCTTTCCTGGTTCTATGTTGCTCTGGAAAATACTTTAACAATGCCTTTGAGGCATGCATTCTTTTTTCGACCTTAGCCCACATTAGATTTGAGATTACTAATAAAAGGAGGGCGGGGAATGGAACGTGCCCTTCACTCATTCTCCACAGCAGGAAAGGGAAAATATTTGTAGGGCCAATTCTCTCATTTACTCCCAACTAGAAAATACGTAGTCTGCACAAAGGGTTAAAGATTAAATGTACATGTATGAATTCCGTGTCCAACTGTACTGAGTGAATTGGGTTTTATTTTATTTCATGTTGCTTTTTCCTCTAATGCTTGAACCCTTTCCTTGCTCCAAAACTTTGATATATTTGTTTTTAGTAATTATGTTTTATGATTTTGTAAAATTGTAATCTTGGGCCTTGGCAAGCCCTGAGAGAAATTAATGGCAAAACTGGCAGTCTGTGGGCTCAGTGTTGCAGAAACAACATTTCTATCACTATGTGTATTCTTACAGAAAATTTACAACACAGAACTGACTCATCAATGAATTGATATAAAAATCATGAAATATCATCATAAACTATCCTGCATGGATGAACAAACAAGAATACAATCCTTGCTAGTGACAACGTGGAACCCTTGTTCCAGAAAATTATAACCTGAAGCACAGTTGTTTTCCTTTTGACCTCTAGTGTCTTGAACTTCGGCATCTTACAAAGTAGAGATAGAATGAGCTTTCTACTTTCTCCCTCTGCAACGAATGCAATTTATTACTTTTTATATTTTCAATGGTTGTCTTACAGGTTTTTGAACAAAAGGAGTAAGGAATCATTTAGAACTTCTCTAGAGAAGCTTACTCAGAACAGACAAATGAAGAGCAGAAGTTCAACATTCACACCTCATTTCTATATTGGTAACATAATCCTTGGCCAAGATCTCTGTCAGTGATACTAGAAACTTTCTCATAGACTTTAGGAGAGCCAGTATGTTATAAAACTCCTGCAGTACTAAACACTACCTATACAGTTCCAAAGATTTACAGTTTAAATTTAGTAAGTACCAGTAACAGAGAAATGAAGAGAATGATTTGAGATGTCAAATCAGTTTGACACATAGAGGAACAGCAAAGCAAACTTCTGAAGCTTCTGATTTACTGGGTAAGTTTGTGTGACAAACATTCTACTGGAATGAAAATTACTAATAACATAAATTAGAAAGAAGAAATCATCCCATTTCACAGAATCACAGAATCACAGACTGGTAGGAGTTGGAAGGGACCTCTGAAGATC
>NW_010575247.1:0-1617 GCF_000687285.1 Phaethon lepturus
CCAGTACGGAGGTCAGGCTGACAGGCCTTTAACAAGAGTACATTGTCCAACAAACTCCTACAGTTACATTCTGTTCTTAAGGGAGGTTCCTTAAGAATAATGCCAATAGAAAAAATCCCAAAGTTATATATATATACACACATAGTCAATTTGTATATAGTTAATTAGTATGTTAAAAACTTTACAAAGAATGGACATTTTCAAATGGATATGCAAGATTTCAACCAATTATAGTTTCTGAGCTTGCTGAGACTTCTCCATGGTATTTACTGAATTTATTAAATCCTTGTGCAAGTAGGTGGTAAGCACACAAATATGGGCTAGTCTCAGCTGAATCTTCTGCAAAAAAAAAGCCTTTAAACAAGCAACTATTACATTAAACCACTGTTAAACTTAAGTCACTTTCATAATCTTTTAGAATCAAGCCTGAACTAAAAAGTAATACTGAGAATCAACTATAAATAAATAGATAGATGTCCACAAAATGCAGAAGATTGAAAAATACCTACAAATATCAGAGATGGAAAAGAAAGATCAACTCCAACTAGGAAATAAAGTACTAAAGCTTACTTCTGGGTACAAAAAACTAAAAAACTAAGAAATAACCGGATACAAGATTTTAAACAGATATCCTTCAGAAACTGGAAACTTACAAGGAAAATATCAGGAAAGAAACAGGAAGTCTGGGAACAACTAAAGGTTTTCTAGAACACCCAGTAATCAAGGAACAACTGCAGTTAATGTAAGTATTGAAAATTAAGTCATTTTCCTGAATTAGACTTCTTCAGATGAAGATTTCTTCAGATGAATATTTATTCTAAACCACTCTTTAAAGGCAATAAAAGCATGTAATTGGGGTGGCAAGTGGAGGTATATGTTCTACTCCAATTTTAAAAACCATAAATGGTCTAGGATGAATAAATGCTTGTCCAGAACTCAAAGAAACTCCTCTTTTTAAAGCATACACAGCCTAGTCTCATTAGCATCAAGACAAGCAAGAAGATTAGTGCTGAAAATAGTATTCTGGAACTGGTGCTAAGTCTGATTTTTGCATTTGCATATAAACATACTTAATGTCTTTCTCAGCTTCAAGAACTTGCTGATTGACAGCCAGTGCAGGCAACTGACTTTGACACACAGGCATTGTAACCATTTGGCTTATACCTGTGGAGGTCCATTTACACATCTGGACATAGGTACCAAAGCGCAAAAATAAAACTGGTAGGAAACATTCAAACAATAAACAACTAATGATGAGTACAAAAGTATTTGAAGGCAAGCTGCTTGACAAAAGAGTTGAACATTACAAGCATTTTGACAAAAATTTTAGAAAAGAGGGATAAACTTGCAGTGCAATTTGCTTTTTATCCATAGCCATCTCTCCAGTGTCATCTGTACCTCGCTACTCCTAGTCACAGGGTACTGGACTGGCAAAATAATTGGTTGAGACCACATGGAAAACCCTCACTCCCATAGGCTGGGGGTAAAGATCATCTAATCATGTACTGCAGACCAATGCAAAGATCATTGAATTAGCTCTGACCTGACACATAAGTCAGCACAGCACAGTAAAGGACTGGGCAGTCACTTTCACAGAATCACAGAATCACAAAATCA
>NW_010575248.1:0-1617 GCF_000687285.1 Phaethon lepturus
TTCTTATGAGCCCCCTTTAAGCACTGAAAGGTTGTATTCGTACTATTAATGTTACTTAATACCATACTATTGAAACCAAATCCTGACAAGGGATGAGGCAGGTGCTCACTAATAGCTCCTTTGTATCTAGTTTGTATCTCCTCCATCAGTTGTTTTGTTTGTAATTTTTTTAAATTGCTCTTTGTGGTACACTGGTGTAGTACAAGCAATGATGGAAAACAGATAGAAAAGTTGAAAAATCTTGCAAACTAGCTAAACCTATCTGCATTAAATCATTTGCAGGGAGATTTTTTATTATGAAATTGTAGTACTCTATCCTCTTTTTAGTAAGAGATGAGCAAGAAAAATTGTATCTGCAGATATTAACTTCATTGTTACATCTTCATGTACTCAAATTAAATACAACATGGCTTCCTAAAAAAGTTCCAAAAAACTTGGAACCAACTAGTTAAATCATTTATTTTCAAATGATGCAGCCAAGTTGTTTATGACAGAACACTTTAGAGGATTAGTTTGATTTCCAAAGAAGTTTTCACTTCAAAACAATCTTGTTTTTTGGTTCGTTTTGCTTTTTGATGGTGCAAGAAGTAGTCAAGTTTCCTAATCTCAACCTTAGTTAACATTTTTTGCTTCATGAGGGATCACATCGCTAAAACCTTGTTCATTGCATGTTTAAGTATACTAGAGACCTGGGACACCAATACCACGTAAACGTCTGTGCTGATGAATGTCCTCTCTGTTGTCAACACTGATAATCAGTTTTAAAGGTCAGGTGGCCCCGCAGTCCTCTGGTGTCTGAGGATCATAGGGTATCTTTCTTGCAGTCTTTTTGCTACAGTTCAATCAAATATAAAGATCTTAGCTTGAGCTTCATTACATATAGTTTCCACTGCATGTTATGTGTGATGTCTGATTCTCTTTAGCTCTTCTCTCCACTTGCTCTTCTAGTGGTCTTGTTTTAAAGCTTGCTATGGCTTATAGTCAGTCATATTTAACAGTCTAAACACAAAATCAGCAGTTTTCCTATGTCAGAGGAACCTGTAGCAGAAACCAGAAACATAGAGTGGCTGAGGATGGAGGGAATTTTTGGAGACAAAACCACCTTCTCAGAACAGAGTCAAGTAGAGCAGGTTGTGCAAGACCGTATCCAGTTGGGTTTTGGATGTCTCCAAAGATAGAGAACTTGCAGCCTCCCTGGGCAACCTGTTCCAGGGCTTGCCCACCTTCACTATAAAGAAGTATTTTCTTATATTTAAATAGAATTTCTTGTATATCAATTTGTGCATATCACTTCTTGTCCTGTCACCAGGTACTTCTGAGGATAGCTTTAGTCCATCTTCTTTGCACCCTCCCATCAGGTAATTATACCTATTGGTAAGATCTCCCCTGAGCCTTCTGTTCTCCAGATAAACAATCCCAGTTCTCTCAGCATCTTCCTGTTACAACAGATGCTCTAATCCCTTCCTTATCTCAATGTTCCTTCACTGAACTTGCTCCAGTATGTCCCTTTCTTGTCCTGGGGAGGTCAGAACTGGACACAGTACTGCAGGTATGTCTCCCCTTTGCAGAGGGCAGTAATCACTTCTGGTAATCACAGAATCACAGAATCACAGAATC
>NW_010575249.1:0-1631 GCF_000687285.1 Phaethon lepturus
ATTCTGTTCTGTTCTGTTCTATTCTATTCTTCCATATTCTCCACAAATTTTACATAAATATATTTGTATTAAGTCATAGACCAAACCACATAGAAATGCAGGAAGAAGTGAAGGATTCTCTCCTGAGATGCAGTTTGAATGATCTAAACTTTGTGTTAGCTCAGCTCAGTTGAAAATCCGTTCAAAGATATGCTCTTCAAAGGCATGGTCAAGGTATATTCTTTACAAAAAGGTGTGTAAGAAGATCTGTTCAGGCATGTTAACACCTGAAAAATCATTTTCTAGGCTTACCAAAATTAATCTAATCAAGATGCTTATTGTTTTTCCTTCTCCTCCTTTTTGTGTGAAATGTCTATGAGAAATATGGAAAGAAACCTCTGAGGAACACAGAGCTGACAGAAGAATATGCTATCTTTTTTTAGCATGCTCCCTGTTGGGAAAATGATTTTCTATTGAGACAAAGAGAAGCTCTTTCAGACGTCTGTTTTCTAGCTTTTAACTGGTTCCAGACACTGCTGATGAACGTGTTTGAATTTTCACAACACTGTCTGTTCTAGTCACGAATGTATGCAGTCTTTATCAGGTGACAAGTTTTCTCCATGCAGTCTATGCATTTTCCCTTTATTTTGGTTCATTTGCTAGCACAGAGCCTGATGAAAATTATTTTACTCCCCCTGCCTTCTCTTGCTCTATGTACTTCTAGCAGCCAGAAAGTCAGGTTTGCAGGGATGGATGGAACCTCTGCAGTGCCTTGCCTGGGTATGCTGACCAACATGTTGGACCTAACAGAGGGAGTCTTTCTTATGTTTCCATGCTAATCTGGTCATTTGCACGTACCTCCTCAGAGCAGAAGGAAAGCACAGCAAGAGCTGTTGGGGGAGTTTCCGGGGCATGCCAATACATGAGTATTCCAAGTGCAACCTGATGCAACTTGAAGCACCACTGCTGCTCTCCCCTGGACCTGAAGCTTAATCTGATGTCTTAAGTAATAATTGGTCAACATGACGCTGTTTTATTGGTCTCGGTGTGCACACAGTTTAGTCAATGTGAGGCTATTTTGTTGATTTTTGTATGCATACATTTGGAAAAAAATCTGCTAGCATAAAGCAAAAATCAGACTGAGCCTTTCCGTTATTGAATAGTTTGCTTAGAATTTTGAAATATTAAGCACTTGTTTATCAAATACATTTATGGGAAATACCGAAGATTGATTCTCAGCATTCACCCTTTAAAAAGCTTTTTAAATTAATGTAAATAATTTTGTAGTTTAGAATGACTGATACATTAGAAACAAAAACAAAACAGAGACAATTAAGTTTAGTCTATATATTAAACAGATGTAATGCCAATGTTCCTTGACTTTTTTTCAAAGGTTTTTCAGTCATGAACAACAAGCAGGTGATTAACTTAGGTGATACCAAACTCAGAGTTCGTAGGCAACCAGTGCTTAACTTCCTAGAAGTCCCCAAAACACATTAAGAGTTTTTATCTTGACCTACTGAGTTTTCTATGAAGAGAAGTTCATCTTCTTGGCCTCACCTTGTATTGTTTGGCATCCTACCTCCAGCAGTGGTTGTTACAGTGAAGGTACTTAAATACCACTATTATACATTATATTTTATATAATAGAT